>NC_053424.1:75638850-75856074 GCF_007990345.1 Gossypium hirsutum
TCAGAATCATCGAAATGGTTCGAATTTCTGGAACACACAACCGACTTCTGAACCTCAAACAATCGTCATCATCAATTTGAAATTCGGATTCCATATTCGGAATACATTCAGCCCGTTTTGCAACCAATTCATCATCGACTTCTGAGCTTCACGAATTTGATGAATCAATAATGTTTGGCCTTTAATTCAGCTACTAACACATTGTCGGGTAGAACAGACAAGTGCACATTCATCGATCGTAAAACAAACAGCGATTCCGGCTTAAGGTGTCCGCAACCACATTAGCCTTTCCTGGGTGGTAATCAATGACAAGCTCGTAATCTTTCAACAACTCAAGCCAACGTCTTTGTCGCAGATTTAAGTCTCTTTGAGTCATCAAATATTGAGACTTTTGCGATCCGAAAATACATGGCACTTTTCGCCAAACAAATAATGTCGCCATATTTTCAAAGCAAATACGATGGCGACTAGTTCGAGATCATGGGTTGGATAATTCTCTCGTGTGGCTTCAATTGTCTCGACGCATAGGCCACAACTCGACCTTCTTGCATCAATACGCACCCAATCTGAGTAGGGATGCGTCACTATAAATGACAAACTCTTTGCCTGATTCGGGTTGCACTAAAATTGGAGCTTCAGTCAAATGAGTTTTCAGTTGATCGAAGCTTTTCTGACATTTCTCCGTCCATTCGAACTTAGCATCCTTTTGAAGTAGCTTCGTCATTGGTGTGGCTATCATCGAGAAACCTTTTACAAATCGTCGGTAATAACCGGCGAGCCCCAGGAAGCTCCGAACTTCGGTAACATTTCTCGGAGGCTTCCAGTTAAGTATGGCTGAAATTTTGCTCGGGTCAACTCGAATACCCGATGCGGATACCACATGATCCAAGAAACTAACATCTCTTAACCAGAACTCACACTTACTGAACTTAGCATATAACTTCTTATCCCGCAAAATTTGCAACACTAACCTCAGGTGCTCAGCATGTTCGGTCTCATCTCCTGAATAGACTAAGATGTCATCAATGAACTCAACTACGAACCGGTCCAAATACTGTCTGAAGATCCGATTCATCAAATCCATAAATACCGCAGGGCATTAGTGAGCCCGAACGGCATCACTAAGAACTCGTAGTGACCGTACCTCGTTCTGAAAGCAGTTTGGGTACGTCCGAATCTCGAATCCGCAACTGATAATAACCCGATCTCAATCTATCTTTGAAAACACTGAGGCTCCCTTTAGTTGATCAAACAAATCATCAATACGCGGTAATGGATATTTATTCTTTATCGTCACTTTATTCAGTTGACGATAGTCAATGCACAACCTCATGGTTCCGTCCTTCTTTTTCACGAACAATACTGGTGCACCCCAAGGTGAGAAACTTGGTCGAGCGAAACCTCTATCCATCAACTCTTGCAATTGAGCTTTCAATTCTTTTAACTCGGTTAGTGCCATACGATACGGAGCTATCGAAATTGGCGTAGTTCTAGGTACAAGCTCAATACCAAACTCTATCTCCCAAACAGGTGGCAAACCCGGTAACTCTTCAGGAAAAACATCCGGGTATTCACAAACCACCGGCACAGATTCGGGTTTCTTTTCTAATTCTTTGTCATCAAGTACATACGCAAGGTATGCTTCGCACCCTTTTCTTACATATTTCTGGGCCAACATTGCTGATATTACAGCTGGCAACCCCCTTAAGTCCGTAGACTCAACTCGGATTATCTCGTTATTTGCGCACCTCAAATCAATAGTCTTGCTTTTGCAATTCACAACCGCATCATGCGTGGTCAACCAATCCAAACCAAGAATAACATCAAATTCGTCAAACGGCAAAAGCATCAAATCGGCCGGAAAATAGGATTCTCGGATTATTAGAGGGCATCTCTTACACACTTTATCAACAAGTACGTATTGACCCAAAGGGTTTGACACTCGAATTACGAACTCAGTAGACTCAACAGGTAGAGTCTTACTGGATGCTAAGGTTTCGCATATATATGAATGAGTAGAGCAAGGGTCAATCAATGCAATCACATTAGTATCAAAGAGAGTGAAGGTACCAGTGATGACGTCAGGGGAGGATGCCTCCTCTCGTGCGCGAATGGCATATGCTCTAGCAGGAGTACGGTTCTCGGCTCGAACAGCCGTATCAGAGGCCCCTCTCTGACTACCACCCCTACCTCCTAAAATTCTCGGTGGTCTACCTCTAGTTGTCACTGCACTAGGTCTTGCACCTTGAATCTTATTCTTCTCATCAAGCTCCGTGCAATCTCTAATGAAGTGGTCCTTCGAACCGCATCCGTAACAGGCCCTGTTAATAGACTTACCCCAACATTCACCTAGGTGTCGTCTTCCGCATTGGGGACATTCAGGTTTCTCTTGACGATTATTGCCCACACTAGCTACCGAAGTAGCTCGGGAGTCCGTCGATGGTCGTGGTCTGACGGAAATTCCCGCAGTCGTCCTCGACTTATTAGTGTCCTCCCTGAGCTTCTTTACAGCTGAGAACGAAGCTTTACCCGTCGATCTTTTACGATAGTCTCTAGCTTCAAATTCAGCCTTCTTCTTCTCCTTTCAAGTTCTTCCGCCTTGCAGGCTCGTTCGACTAGTGTTACGAATTCTTTTATCTCCAAAATACCCACTAGTAGCTTTAAATCTTCATTCAATCCTTCCTCGAATCTTTTGCACATAGCAGCCTCATCAGCTACACACTCCCGGGCATACCTACTGAGTCTTACGAATTCATGTTCGTATTCAGATACTGTCATACGGCCTTGCTTGAGTTCCAAGAATTCTTTGCGCTTTTGATCACTGAACCGTTGGCTAATATATTTCTTTCGGAACTCCGTTTGAAAGAAGTCCCAAGTAACTCGTTCGTTTGGGACTATGGAAATCAGGGTCCTCCACCAATAGTAGGCTGAGTCCCGCAACAAGGATATAGCACACTTTAGACATTCATCGGGTGTGCATGACAGTTCATCAAACACCCGAATGGTGTTATCAAGCCAGAACTCGGCCTTTTCAGCATCATCAGTAACTATGGCCCTGAACTCCTCAGCCCCGCGCTTCCTAATCAAGTCTACAGTTGGCTTACTCAGCCTCACAGGATCAGTGACTGATGGCATTACGGGCTCTTGGGGTGGATTATTCAAATTCGTGAATTGTTGGACAGTCGGATTGGGTCGGGCATATTGCGCGACCCACTCATTCATCATGGTAAAGAAGGCTTGTTTAGCCCCCTCACCTTGATTATTCGCAGATGACTGAGGTTCAACAGGCGGTGTCCCATGTGCAGGAGCAGCCGCTACACTTTCAACGTCATCCGCTAAGGTTCTTTCTACACCGGGGTCCATTTACTAATCAAAACAAAAACATTTTAACCGTCAGAAGTCACCACACATTTAAACATTAACATTAAGGCATGTATAGCTAGACTCATACGCGCTATGGTAGTCCTAGAACCGACTAAACCATAGCTCTGATACCAATAAAATTGTAACACCCCGAACCCGAGACCGTCGTCGGAGTCAAACACGAGGTGTTAACAGACTTCAAACCACTTTTTGACATTTCCCAGACAAGCTGCCAATCTGCGTACTAGTCGCTTTAAAAATCATATCTTGAGTTCTGAAACTCGAAATCCAGTTCCGTAAATTTTCCCTGGAACTAGACTCATATACCTATATGGTAGAATTTTTGTAGAATTTTTGGTCGGGCCAATTAGTATAGTTTATTAGTCAAAATCTCCCATGTTACAGGGATCGACTACACTGACCCTTGCGCATTACGAATTGGATATCTCCCTGCACAGAGCTTCAATACTGATGTCGTTTGTTTCTATAGAAACTAGACTCAGAGAGGAATCTGTACATATATGGCATGACTCCTAATTATCTCTGGTTAATTTATAATGAATTTCCAAAGTCGGAACAGGGAATCCAGAAACAGTTCTGGCCCTGTCTCACGAGAACCTGAATATCTCTTAACATACTGTCCATATGATCGTTTCGTTACTTCTATATGAAAATAGACTCATCGAGCTTCGATTACATAATTTATTCATCAATTAATTCCACTCCTAATATTTTTAGTGATTTTTCAATCTCACGTCACTGCTGCTGCCAGCATCTGTTACGAAAGCAACTATGCCCATTTCGTGATTTCTCCTTGATCTAACTAGTAATTCATCATACATATCACAAATTATGATCATGACTAGCCATGCCAAAGGCTAATCATTGTCAAACATCCCCCTACTACACTATTGCCATATCATGAATTTTAACACCAAAATAATCAACCATGACATATGACATAAAAAGAAAAGTCAAATTACCAAGGCTTACGACCTAGCGTTATAAAACCAAACCCAACCGACATTTATGCCATTTTCGCATGGCTAAAAGTTTACATACCAAAGTTCAACACAACATAATAGCCTATACATGCCGAAATGTTCTCCTAAGCCGACTAAGAAGAAAGTACCAAAACTTGCTAGCCGGTGTGATGACTCCAATGACGGCCCGATCACGCAAAAAGAGACGAGTCCAAGAAACCTAAAATAGGTGACAAGGAAACACCGAGTGAGTATATAACTCAGTAAGTCATAAGCAATGCACTACCATCCATTAACAACATTATCACAAGAGGAAACAAAATGGAACGAGGCTAGTTACTCCATCCATACCGAACCATACCATAGTTCCTTAGACCTATCGGTTCAATCTCATACCAAGTCATGCATTCACATTCCATATACTAATCAATAGGATATTTGAGGCATTTTCATACATCATTTTATTTTCGTTACAATCATACATCTAAACGACCTTTCACCTATTCCACGATAAATCTTATGTACGTGACTTCAATTATAATTGTCACATAGGTTCAAACTTACCAAGCTCAACTCCAATTATAAACATAGCGCCTATTGGCCATGAACTCAAGGTACTTACCCGATCCGCTGTCCGTGATCAACTCAATAATGTCGCACACTTAGTGTCCATAGTGATTCAAAAATATGTATTAAGTCCGCACACTCAGTGCTATAAAATCAACTCGCACACTTAGTGCTATATAATCAAACTCGCACACTTAGTGCTATATAATCAAACTCGCACACTTAGTGCTATATAATCAAACTCGCACACTTAGTGCTGTACAATTTAAACCCGCACACTTAGCGCCAATCTCATGATCATAAAAGTTTATACCCGCACACTTAGTGCCGAGATCAACAACTCAATACATCTCACCTCTTTTCTTCTCATTCAACACTTTCATCACCACATACATACATGTATATATATATTTATCATTCCATTCAGCATCATTACATAGACGTTATGACCATTTAAATTAATACAAACTATATGCTTAATGACTTACTTTGTGTTGGGTAAGACGGTTCCAACTCGGCTACTCGATGATCTTTTCTTTGCCTTTGCTTGATTCTCCTCCTTTAACTCCTTGAGCTTAATCAATAAATCAACTAGTTTAACCGCCTTGCTAAATATTTACAATCCAATTACACATGCATATGTATGTTAGTATATTCGGCAATCACTCTTACTAATCACCCATTTAGTCGATTGTAGGGAATTAAATATAATATCTCTAGGATGTACTCTACATGGCCGAATATACCATGTTAGTTTTTTAACATTTCCTATGTAATTACATATAGATTTTTACACTTTAAGTTTCACACATTTCACCTTTTAATGCCTATTGCTCATCCTTTTGATCTTAACCTAAATGACAACTCCCTCTCCCCATATCTCAACCGAATTATCCATAACATCAAGACTAAAATTTTGCACCTTGAACTTCATACATTTATAAAAACTTCCATAACTCATTCGGCTTTAACAATTACCCATTTCTCATAAAAGAAATTAACAAATAAAATGAACATTCCATTAACCCATATGGCCGAATGTACCAAGCATTACTTAACTAAAATTCCACAAATTTCAACCTCATAATAATCTCTACTTATTCAATACAACATGAAACAACCTCTACTCCTAACCTCTTGATATACGGCTAAATGCCCAAACCACCATAAAAGTTTGATTTTTCATGACATTGCCGAAATGCATTTCAACAATTAGCTCAACATACAAAGAAAGTTAAAACCAACATTTCAAAACTCACCTCCCACTAGAAAAAGGGTTGCCGAATTGCCTTAATGAAAACTTCCCTATTTCTTTCCTTTTTGTTTCGGTTTTGGCAAGATGGAGAAGAAGATGAACACATTCTTTCTCCTTTTTTTTTGTCTAGTTACGGCAAATGGGGGGGGATGGATGAGACAACTTTGTTTTCATCACCCCTCCCTTTTCATTGCTTAATTACTAACCCTTTTATTTATTCTTTCTAACATAACACACTAAGCCAACATGTTCCCAACATGTTTCCACCCATAGCATGGCCAGCCACTAGCTCAAATTTTGGGTAATTTGACATGCAAACCCATCATTTTCATAACATGCATTAATAGGCCACTTCACATTTGCCTAGCACATTTCTAAATTTTCTCACATAAGTCCTATTTAATAAAATTCACTTACAATTAACAAAATTCAAGCATGAAATTTTCACACATGCATATATACATATAATAAGCATCAAATATGATGGCTAATTATTAGTATGACTCGGTTTTGTGGTCCCGAAACCACTTCCCGACTAGGGTCAATTTTGGGCTGTTACAAGTTGAGTCTGAGTTCGCTTATGGGCGGGTTACATGGTAGCTTGGCTACATATGTGGCACTTATGTGCAAACTTTCCATGTATTCGAGTTATATTCCGATGTGTTCAACGAGTAAAATTCTAGTGAAATGGAAGAATACTCAAGATGCAAGTGACGAATTAGTAAGTGTTGTGGAATTGGTAATTTGGACAGGTATGTACTTAACCCTCGGGTTGAGACTTGATACGACAATAATGATATGGTAAGATGATGAATGATGAATAGAAATGTGATATATGTTTTGGTGATATTATGCTAATGTTGGTTGGTATAATTGCTTTGTTAAGTTATTTGTTATTTACATGTGGACTTACTAAGCATCTATGCTTACTCCCTCCTTTTCATTCTTTGTAGTTTTGACAAGTCAATTTAGAGATTGGGACGGTCGGAGGCACGCTTACACTGTCACTGGACAATCGCGGTATAATGACTTGAAATTTTTGGAAATATGGCATATATAGCATTCCAATCATTTTGTGTGTATAATCTTACGATATGGCCATGGATGGAATGGAAATGTTTGAGAATGATTAGCTATTAGAATGCCTAATCAAGTTTATATATGATAACGTGTACGCTTTATGTCTTAACTAAACCATGAAAATCCTTGGAAAGGTAAAATTTGCCACAAAACAGAATCAGACAGCAGCAGTGACGTGACTTTGAAAAATCACTAAAAATAGTAGAAATATAATTAAATGATGAGGAGTCGGCAGTAGGTCTATTTTCAAGTGACGTTGCCCTTTGAGTAGGAGTCGGCGCATTACTTTCTACATCATCAGCTACAGCTCGGTTGGGATCCATTTACTATATAAAAACACAGTTTAAAATTATCAAGAGTCATCACACTATCACAGTTCATATATGGCATGTATAGCTAGACTCTTGCACACGCTATGTTAGTTCAAGAATTGACTAAACCGTAGCTCTGATACCACTAAATGTAACACCCTTTACCTATATTCAACACTGAAACAGGGTACGAGGCATTACTGGAGTTAACACACGAACTTTTATACAATTTCGAGTTATCAATTTGCGTCCAAATTTAAACTTTTTGCAATTACTCAAAAAGTCCTTACTACAAGCCTACGAGGCCTAAAACATACTTTGGAGGAGGTCCGAGACTAAACTGAGAACTTTAGAAAATTTTACAACACTTAGAAAATTTTTCACTAAACAGGGGTCACACGCCCGTGTAGATAGAGGACACGCCCATGTGGATAGAGGACACGCCCGTGTGGTCACACACGCTCGTGTCCCGAACTTGTGTAACTCTCTGTTTGTCACCTAATGAACAAATTAAAGACACACGGCCAAGTCATATGCCCGTGTGCTAGGCCGTGTGGTCGAATTAAAATTTATGATTTTTCATAAAATAGGTGCAGACTTCACACGCCCAGGACACACGCCTGTGTCTTATAGTCATACTTACTCAATCACAACCTTACCAAGGTTTCATCACATATTGAGCTCATTACATATGAGTTTTACATACATATCTATACCAACTTGTAAAATACCATAGTCTTTCACAACTTCAACATTCCCGTTGAACACTTGGAATATTAATGGATACTTAGAAATCTTGTACAAAAGTGCCAAATATGTAGCCAAAGCTACCTTTCATCCTATATTATATATAGAATTGCTCTCGAACTATTCACGGGCCTGCTCACACAAGCTGTCAGTGAAGACATAGCTACTCAGTGCTGCTCACACAAGCTGTTAAGTATCTGCAACATATGCCAAACTACCCAACCACTGGTAGGACGTACGAGACAAGCTGTTAGGTTCCTAGTGTCATGTCACTCGTATCCTATTCTATTCCTAAGGCTCAACATGGAATCTCGCTTATCGAAACTTTTTCGAACACATCCAAGAGTAAATCATAATTCATAAAATATTAAATCATTTAAAACATAAACATAACAATGCATTATTTACATACGAACTTACCTCGGTACACAATTAGTAGAATTTGACCTAATGGCAAACACTTTGTTTTCCCCCCAATCTAGGTCCGAACCTCGTTTTTCTTAATCTATAATAACAAATTTAACTTATTTAACACAACATTGTTCAATTCAGTCCAAAAATTATATTATGGTAAAATTATAATTTTTCCCTAATGTTTAACATTTTTATAATTTAGTCCCTAGGCTCGTAAAATGATTTTAATCCAATTTCTTCATTACCCAAGCTTAGCCAAATCTTTAATGTACTCATACCATCCCAAAATTTTCATTCAATTACACTTTTACTACTTATTTTATAACTTTTACAAATAGGTCATTTTTAACATTTTTACCGAAAATCACTTAGCAAAAGTTGTTTTTCTAACAACAAACATGCATTTTCTACCATTAACCATCAAAATACACACATGCCTAACATGGGTCAAACTCTAGACCTTAATCATACCTCAAATTAGTGTTAGAAATAGGTAGATCGAGTTACAACGACTTCAAAAATGTAAAGAGCATTAAAAACGGGGCAAGAACGAACTTACAATCGAGCTTGGAAGTGGCCAAACCCTAGCTATGGCTTTCTCTTCTAATTTTTGGGTATGAGAGGAAGAAGATGGACAATTTATGGCTTTATTTTGACTTTTTATTCATTTAATTACCAAATGACCAAAATGCCTTTTCCTTCAAACATAAAATTTCTATTACCTCATGTCTATTTTTGTCCACAAACTTAATAAATGGTGTAATTACCATCTAAGGACCTTCGATTTAAACTTTGATGCGATCTCAGCCGCATCATGTTTCGATACAACTTGACGACCTCAGAATTATCCTAAGCTTGAGGGGCCCAAGTGCAAAATAAAGCTTAATTTCAGCTCAATGAGCTCAATTCTAGCTTCTTCAAGCTCATCTAGTTCAACCCGAGTTCATTTAGCTTAACTTTAACCCATTTTTAATTTGCTGGAATAAGTATTTAATTTGCTGGAATAAACTTAAATAATATTTAGTTTAAGTATTAAATGTGTTTAGTTAATTTAGTTTAATTTATTAAGTTACTGGAATAAATTACTCATCTTAGTTAATTAAGTTCATCTTAGTTAATTTAGTTGCTGGAATAGTTTATTGTTGCATGTGTTTTTAAGTTTATTAATTAAGCTTATTAAGTCTAATATGTGTTTAAATGTGTTTATGTGTTTAATGAGTTTTAATGTGTTTGTTTGTAGGTGACTATTCATTTGAAATAAGTTATGTACAAGGGAGTTGTTATAAAGTGTTAATGCGGCTATTACATTACTTAAAGAATAGCATTATTTATCACTTAAAGGAGTTGTTACATCATTTAAAGGAGAGCATTATATATCCTTTAAATTTAGTTGCTATCAACAAGTTGCTGGTGTCTATTCGACTGCTCAAGAATGAAACCTACGCATTCAAATTCATTCAATCAGCTGAACTGAAGGAATAATTCAGATTGATGGTTGGAGTTGCTTAGGCTTAAGGGGAATGTCTATTGAGTTTCCAAGAGTTGTTCTTATTGATTAAGCTTTATTTTAGCCATTAACAGCTCATTTAAGCTGATACTTGTGACTATTCGGCTAGCCTTTATCTAGCCCTATAAATATTTGTAATCAGCTCATTGTAATGGACTTTTTTGCAAAATATATGAAAATTGATATTTGTGAGATTTCCAAATCTCTTTGTTCTCTTAGGACTGACTTGACTTATCGAGCATAGCTTTTGGCGTCATTTCCTTTCCATTGTTATCCGAACATATCACTTTCGAGTGTGGCGTTCATATACCTTTGGTTCTTATCATTTTTTATAGCGGGTCGAGGTCCTTTGTTGTTTTCTTAAATCATAAATCATCTAAGAACCATGTTGAGACTCGGGTCAATAATCCAATATTGTTGGTTCATTCTCGGTCTTAGCCAAATTATCCTTTATTTATTTACCCATTTTTCCTACTATCATTATTTGAAGCCATTTATTCTATTTTGTTTCAATTAACCCGAAAAGAACTTATCCTTATTCAAATTCACGATTGGGTAATTTAAATGACTTGAATCATCATCAAACCGAGTTTGTATCATTTGGTATTAGAGCTAGCAAATTTGGAGTAAGAATTGACGTTCTCTATATCATGGTATTGTAGTTCATTCAAAAAACAAATTGAATTTTAAAAAAAATAGTTTCTATTCAAATTCAAGGAGTGGATATCAGGTTTTGTAAGTGAAAAAAAAATCGTGAAAAAAGAAGAAGTTAGTTTTGAAAATTCTACTTGCTGCCCAAAGTCATCCATTCAATATCCTACCATTTGGCCACACTCAAACCTCTACCATTTCTTGTTTCAAGCCTACCCTTTGTCCTACAACATTCCTTACCAACATCGAACAACCATTTTTGCAAGCTGACCCACAAACAACTACTTCTAAGTTATGATAGTCCTTTAAGAACTTATAGAGGAGGAGTGAGCGGAAAAAAGGTAAGAGTGAGTGAGACTATTCGAGTGAGTAAAAGCCAAGTGAGTGAATTTTCTTTGTGAGAGAATTGGTGATTTTTTGTTGTGAGTGTTTAAAATGTCGTAAAGTTCGGAAAGAAATCCAAACGAGGGAGTTTGATTCTGTTCTGTAAGAATTGTTGGAGAATGTGTGCCAGATTTTACACTCCAAGCGTTTACGCACGAAATGGAGCATCTATTTGATCGAAGGCTCAAACTGTAATGCCTCAAAAATTTAGGTCTTTATCTTTGTATATCGTGTTGCATAATACATGCTTGTTTCAGTGGTTGGGTGTCTTGAGGAGTGTGGGAGAGGTCTTGAGTTCAAGCCTTGTCTTGTGCAAAATTTTTATTTTTGGCCTGAATAAACCTTGTCGCCTGTTGATGAGCTTCTTAAATAAATGTGGGAAGGATGTATCATAAAATGACTGCTAGTCTAGTGGCAAATGGCGTTTTGCTATGCTAAGGGGCTTGAGTTCGAGCCCTGTTGCGTGCAAAGGGTGTTTATTTTTGCAGCTCTGACGTATGGGTTGTTGTAGTTGACTGAAACTTTACTGGTTGAGGAGTGTTTGAATGGGTGGTTGAGGAGATGTTGGGAGAGGGATTTTAGGAGGATTTTGTGGAACTTTGAAAGTGGGGAAAGTTGTGCCAGAAGTGGACTCTTGTTCATGAGAGTTTTGGCTGTGGTAGGAAAGGGTTTTTTGAGTTTAGTGTGAGGGTTGTTTGAGGTTTTGCTGAATTAAGGGATTCATTTTGGGCAAGTCGGCTTTGGTTTCTTTCTTTGCCTTTGGTGTCAATTTTGGCTAAATTCTTTTAGGGTTTGGCTTCCTTGCTTGTTGTAACCGAATTGAGTTTTTTCATTCGAGTCTTATTCCTTTTGTGTTTCATAGTTTTATCTTTTTAGTTAATAGCTTCCTTTTCCCCCTTTCTCATTTGGTTTTATTTTCTTCTCCATTCTTCTTGGCCGATTGTTGTTTCCTCTCAGCAATCTCAGCTTTGTTCCTCTTCCCTCCCTCATTGGTTTTGCTTGACTGAATACTCATCTTACTTCTTTGTTCTGCTTTCGATTGGCAAGTGTGGTGTGACTGATTGGGTTAGGCGTGCTGCTTTTGTCTCCTACTCAGGTGTTGTTGTGTTAGCCGAACATTGTTGGGTAAGCCACGGCTCCATTTGTTTCCCTTTCGGGATGTTTCACCTTGTGACCCATCTTCTAACTTTATCTTTTCTTGCCGATTATCTCCTTTACCTTTCAGATCAATTCTTATACAAGCTTCTGTTTGCGTTACTTCAATAGTCTGTACTCTGCTCTGTCGTTGTGGTAAGTATGGTATGGTTGTGATGATGTTTTTATGTTTCAAATGCGAGTTTGATATAGAAGGTGGTATTTTGGTGTAAGTAGTGATCGAAGTTGATTGACACACCCCATTGAGGATCAAGGGTGCGATTATTGTTGGCTTTTGGGTAAGTGATTACGATTGCTTTGGAACTCTATTAGTTTCCAATCGAGACATAAGTTAAGTAACTAATTAGTTATCGCATTATTTGTTCTTCAGGCGTAAGAGTGTTCAAGCGCGGGTTTAACTTCAGATTCATAACAGGTGTGTAATCACACTGTAAAGTTATTAATCGGCAAAAGCCGGAAAGCATGTTCATACACGTTACACGAGCGTGCACTCGCTCGTATGGTGAATCGAATAAATAAAAACATGCATTTGACAGTAGAGGCCACCATGAGCGATCTCATGCGTTTAGGCCGTTTTAGGCCGAAGTGGGTTGTGTGAGCCCACGGGCTTGTAGGCCCCGCACGGGTAAACCACACTGTTGTGTGGAGATAATTGGGTTGGGTGTATAGTTACATGGCGAAGGCCATTATTTGGGCTTATTAGGCCACACGAGTGTGGGGCCCACATGGGCCGTACTTTCACGTTAGCTTCATCTTATAATTAAATTGAAAGAAGAAAAAGAGATATGAAAGGGAAAGAAAGCAAAAAAAAAAAAGAAAGATTGTGAGAAAGAAAAGAAAATTGAAAAGGAGAGTGAGATTGAAGAAATAAACGAAAGTGTGAGTGGAGCGATTGATATTATTGAAAAAGAAAGTGAAATAAGGAGTGAGAGTGAGATTTCAAAAGAAAAGGAGACTACAGAAAAAGAAACAAAGCCTAAAAAAGAAACGAATGGAAAAGATGAAAGTGAACAAGAAGCGAGGAATGTTTTTACTAACCAACCTACGAGTTGTCCTCGTATTACTTTTCTTTTCAGGTTTTTAAAGATTCAAGTGACAAGTTTCAACTTCAGTACCTTCCTAATGAAAGATGATTCCATTTGTTCGAAAAAGGTAAGGTTGAAAATGATATTATCCCACAGGTGCTTAAAGATAAGCAAGGTAAGGAAACTTTAACAATTGAGTCACGATAATCTGATCTGAATATTTATGAGAAATTTACCAATAACTTAGTTTTTGAAAGACTGCCTTATTTTGCTTCAGTTAATTGTCATTCTTTGTTTGTTGATGACAATTTCGTTTTAAGTGAAGGCATGGAGATTTAATTATTTGATGTGTTTTGCGTTGAAAAATCTATTGAAGACATTGGATTAATTTTGGAAGTGCGTGATAGCAATTATTCACATAAAAAGCTTGATTTATTCGACTATGATGTTTATGTGAATTCTTTATATTGTTGTGCGAAACCCTCTTGTATAAGCATGCCTTTGCGAATGAAATATGAAGGGTTTGATTGCTCGAATGTATGTATGTATAAATCTTGCTTGCTTGGCATGTGTGATGTCTTGGTGAAAATGAAATTTTTGTTGCGTGGCGGAACGACTGACCAAAACTATGTTTTTAAACCCGGAGCATGTATTCCTAAGTTGTTGTCAAGTTAAGGTGAGCATCATAATTTCATCTTGAGTAAATGTGTTGAACCCTTCTATTTCTTCCAAGTTTTATCTTTATTCTCGAAAACAAAAGATGTGAATTTTGATGGCTTGCAAAGTCAAAATCAAATCTTTGATTCCGGAAGATGTTCTAAATTGTGGTTTAAAGGATTTAAGTGTGTTTTGCATGGTTATGACTTTCTATTAATCCGTGTTCCTACCATGTTTTCAGCAATGAAATGTTCAATTCGGTTTGAAATGGTAAGGAAAAACTATGTTTTTGATCTCAAAAATTATTGTTCTGTGATATTGTTCAAGGGATTTGAGTTATGGAACTTGGTTTCCCAAGACTATAACTTTCAAATGCTTTGTGATTCTGATTTGAGGCCACCAATGAAATTTTCGATCCATCATGAGAAGGTAATGCCAACTCCTGTTTTTGATCCCAGTATTGGGTTATGCATCCCAATTTTGAGTAAGATTGTGAAAAGCTCTTCTGAGCTTATAATTTCTAGTGTCACTAATCTATTTCTCTTTTGTGTAGATGACAAATTGAAACGGTTGCCTTGTAAAGAGGGAGGGTATTTGAATAACCTAATTCATTTTCGAACCATTTGTGGTTCATGGGCTTTGGAAACGATTTTGTTAGACTCGTGAACAAAAGGGTTTGTGATCTTGAGAGTTTCTTTCCGAGCAAATGGCCCAATTTGAGGACAAATAGTCTTCAAAAGGGAGGGCATGATGCGATCATGGACGCATCTTGTTTCGATACAACTTGACGACCTTAGAATTGTCCTAGTTCGAGGGGCCCAAGTGCAAAATGAAGCTTAATTTCAGCTCAATGAGCTCAATTCTAGCTTCTTCAAGCTCATCTAGTTCAACCCGAGTTCATTTAGCTTAACTTTAACCCATTTTTAATTTGCTGGAATAAGTATTTAATTTGCTGGAATAAACTTAAATAATATTTAGTTTAAGTATTAAATGTGTTTAGTTAATTTAGTTTTATTAATTAAGTTGCTGGAATAAATTACTCATCTTAGTTAATTGAGTTCATCTTAGTTAATTAAGTTGTTGTAATAAATTACTCATCTTAGTTAATTAAGTTCATCTTAGTTAATTTAGTTGCTGGAATAATTTATTGTTGCATATGTTTTTAAGTTTATTAATTAAGCTTATTAAGTCTAATATGTGTTTATATGTGTTTAAATGTGTTTAATGTGTTTAATGAGTTTTAATTGTTTGTAGGTGACAATTCAATTGAAATAAGTTATGTCCAAGGGAGCTGTTATAAATTGTTAATGCGACTGTTACATTACTTAAAAAAGAGAATTATTTATCACTTAAAGGAGCTGTTACATCATTTAAAGGAGAGCGCTATATATCCTTTAAATTCAGCTTCCTTTTCTTCTTCTTCAAGTGCTCAAAATATAAACAAGTTGCTAGTGTCTATTCGGCTACTCAAGAATGAAACCTACGCATTCAAATTCATTAAATCTGCTGAATTGGAGTAATAACTCATATTGATGGTTGGAGTTACTTAGGCTTAGGGGAATTCAAGAGTTGTGTCTATTGAGTTGCCAAGAGTTGTGCTTATTGATTAAGCTTTATTTCATCCATTAACAGCTCATTTAAGCTGATATTTGTGACTATTCAGCTAGCCTTTATCCAGCCCTATAAATATTTGTAATCAGCTCATTGTAATGGACCTTTTTGCAAAATATATGAAAATTAATATTTGTGAGATTTCCAAATCTCTTTGTTCTCTTGGGACTGACTTGACTTATCGAGCATAGCTTGTGGCGTCATTTCCTTTCTATTGTTAACTGAACTTATCACTTTCGAGTGTGGCATTCATATACCTTTGGTTCCTATCATTTTTTATAGCGGGTCAAGGTCCTTTGTTGTTTTCTTAAATCGTAAATAATCTATGAACCATTTTAAGACTCGGGTCAATAATCCAATATTGTTGGTTCATTCTTAGTCTTAGCCAAATTATCCTTTATTTATTTACCCATTTTGCCTACTATCATTGTTTGAAGCCATTTATTCTATTTTGTTTCAATTAACCCGAAAAGAACTTATCCTTACTCAAATTCATGATTGGGCAATTAAAACGACTCGAATCATCATCAAATCGAGTTCGTATCAAATTTTCATATCAATTAGATGCCTCTAGCATATTAAACTCAAGTTTTGCACTCTTTGCAATTTAGTCCTTTTTACTAAATTAAGTGCTCAAACGTCAAAATTTTCGAGTGAAATTTTCACAGAATCATTCCATAAAACTATAGGCCATAAAAATATAAGAAAAATAAATTTTTCTGCATCAGATTTTTGGTCCTGAAACCACTGTTCCAACTAGACCCAAAATCGGGCTGTTACAACTTTCCCTGCCTTTAAGGATTTTCGTCCCCGAAAATCTTAGAATAAAATAGGTTTGGTTACTATTTTCTCATGGCTTCCTCGGGTTCCCACGTAGCCTCAACCCCATGCTGTTGCCACAAGACTTTCCTTAGGGCTATACTTTTATTTCTCAACTGTTTAACATCTCGAGCTAAAATCTTGATCGGTTCCTCACCATAAGTCATATTAGGTCATATCTCAACTTCTATCGGAGAAATCACATGAGATGTAACACCCTCACCCGTATTCAATGGCAGAATAGGGTTAAGGAGCATTACTAGACTTATAACACATATAACTATACTATTTTCATACATTCGATTAAATCATACAATCAACATTCCATTCCAATCAATTTGTCCCTTATAATAGCCTACGAGGCCTTAAGCATGCTTTAGAATTGGCTCGGACTAAACTGATAACATATGAAAATTTTTGAAACTTAGGAAAATTTTAAACATACAGGGGTCACACGCCTGTGTGGACAGGCCGTGTGCCTCACACGGCTAGTAGACACGCTTGTGTCTCAAGCCATGTGGAAATAGGGCATACATTCTAACTTGGGTCACACGACCAACCACACTCCCATGTGTCTAACCCGTGTGCCCTTCGAAATGGCCAAACACACCAGTGTGCCAGACTGTGTACAAGGCCATGCCAAAACTGTAGGGTATACTAACTTATGCAACACGGCCAAGTCACACGCCCGTGTGCTAGGCCATGTCCCAAATAGGGGTATACTAACTTGTACAACACGACCAATCACACACTCGTGTGTGAGACCGTGTGGAGCATACTGACTTCATTTTTAATTCTACATCAGGGGACACATGGCTGTGTAACATGACTGTGTGTCGCACACGACCGAGACACATGCCCGTGTCTCTACCCGTGTGGACAAAAATAGGCTATTTCCAAAGCCATTTTACCACCCTATTTTCACCTGTATACCCATGCATAAAATTTCAACATTTTATAACCCAATAAGTAGCCATTCCCTAACATTTCATACACACATAATACCAATTCAACATAGTATTCAAATACCTAATTAACATACATTTTCCATTCACAAACCTATCATATAACAAGACATCATTTTTAAAATTCCATTTCATATAATACTTTCCAAAACATACCAAAACATAATATCAAGGTTAGCCAAATCACATGGCTTAGACTTATCACAACATGATCCGAAATCACCATCTAAAGTGATAATCGATTAATGTTTTAAATGTTTTGATGTGAATTAAACTTAGGAATGAATTAAGGTACTATTTAAATTGAGAAGATTGCTTTGCATAGTGTATAAACGAAATTCGAATTCAATGGTATGCTATCGGAAATTACCTGAGTATTGTCAAATGAATTTTCGTACTTATTTGGTAATATTCCTTACCCCTCCGGCGACGGATACGGGTTAGGGGTGTTACAACTAACATTGGCATATGTTTAGGCTTTGTGTCCCCTGCACCTTAATTTTGAGAAACAGAATGCTCAAAATTGGGCACACGGGCAGAGACAAGGGCGTGCGTCTCAACCGTGTGTGCCACACAGCCTAGAACACGAATGTGTGTCTTGGCTGTGTGAAACCTGCACCTAATTTTGAATTTAATTAATTGACCACACGGCCGTGAGGCATGGCCATGTGTGCAAGTCAGAGAGTTACATAGGGTAGAGCACGACCTCTAGCATGGGCGTGTGAGCCCTGCACTTTGGAAAAATTTTGAAAAGTCGCGAAAATTGTTAAAGTTTCCGATTAAGTCCCGACTCAATTCTAATACTCGTATTGGGACTCGAGGGCCCAGTTAAGGAATGTTATGAATGATCTCCGTAAATGAATAGTAACTTACATGAATTATTTGTAAAATATTCTGAATGTTTCAGTAATACTCCTAAACCCTATTTCGATGACGAGTACGGGTTAGGGGTGTTACAATGTGTCTATGCTACAGTGATATCAATCCGATCCTTCACATGTTATCTCTCCAAAAGAGGTAGAGATTCAGCCTGATATGACATATAGTGAAGAGCCGATCAAAATCTTAGCTTGGGAAACAAAAGAGTTAAGAAATAAAAAGGTAGCATTAATAAAATTTCTTTGGCAATGACATGGTATAGAAGAGTCTACTTAGGAACCAGAGGATTCTATGAGGAAGCAATATCCGAATCTTTTTACTGGTAAGATTTTTTAGGATGAAAATCCTAAAGGGGAGAGTTGTAACAGCCCTATTTCAGTGAAATTCGGAAACAGTGGTTTCGGGACCACAAATCTGATCTAAAAATAAATTTATTTTATTTTTATTACATGGCCCGTATTATTTTAGAAACGTCATGTGAAAATTTTGATAAGAAAATTTTTCTGATTACGTATTTAATTACGGGATGGACTAAATCACATAAAATGCAAAAGTTAAATTCTAGTGGCTAGAAGGATTAAATAGCTATGGAATTTAAAACTTGAGGTCCTTATATGGCTATTAGACCATTGAAGAAAGGTATGTAGATATTTTAAAGACTCATCCATGGAAATTTAGAAAAAGGGCAATGACTAAATTAGAAATTGAAAAATATTTAATTAATCAAAAAGATGATAAAAGATATCATCTTATTTTTCTCATCATCTTCCCCAAAAATTCTATGGAAACCCTAGGAGAGAGAGAAGAAACTTTTAGGGCTTAATTGGGTAAGTTTTCATGTCCTGGTTTTAGTAATTTTGATATTTTTGAAATCGGGATAGCTTAATCTATCTATTTGGAGGATCAATTTGAAAAGTTATCAAGGTATAGAAATTAGGTCATGGATGAATATGCTAAAAATTTAAAATTTATGGTAGAAAAAGAAAGGTTGTTGATAGATAAACAACTTTTACAAAGTGATTTTTGATGAAAACATTATTTAAGGACTAAAATGTAAAGTTGTGAAAATTGATGAAAAATTTTGAAATTTATAGAAAATATGTGCTATAAATTTTATATTGAAAATTTGGTTAGGCTTGGAATAGGGAGTAAGTTGCATGAATTTCATTTTCCGAGCCTAGGGACGAAATTGGAATTTATGGAAAAGTTGGGGGCAAAATGGTAATTTTACCTAGGATGTAAATTGAGTCCAAATGAAAATGAAATGTGTGAAATTGATGATTAAAGTTATTTATATAGATCCGGACAACACAAATTTGAGGTTAGATCGAGGAAAAGGAAAGGTTTCTGATTAGTAGATTATTTATGAGAACAAGTGTCGAGGTAAGTCCGTGTAACTAAATCGAGCATGTAAATATGTTAACTTGAATGTTATGATTTTATGCAATATGATTTATATTTACATGAATATTATAAATGTGTGAAATGATTACAGGTTCCAAAATATTGGAAAAAGGGTAAAGTCTCGTTTGAATATTGAATTTCGATGGATAAATGTGATTGCCTAATTAAAAGAGGTCCTGCATTTGTTGCTAACGAGATTTAGCTCAAATGAGTAGTCCTATTGATCTCATTATAGAAAGGATTTAGCCCGGATGAGTAATCCTAATATAATCCCTCTCGAGCATATGTTACAATTTGGATTTAGCCTGGACTAGTAATTCTAATTGATCTCTTCTGAGCATACATTACATAAAGGATTTAGCCTGGACTGGTAATCCTATAATACGATATAAGGCTCGAGAGTGTGATCTTTGATTAAATGCCCTAATGGGTACTCTTGAATAAGAATTGACGGGTTATTGAATTGTACACCTTGAGTGTACTACTTGAATATCCATCGGAATTTTGTTTATTCAACGGACAAAACTCTTGGCATGATGAGAGAATTAGAAGATGAAATGATAATGTCTTGAAAGAATATTGCATGATGAGCTCATCTATGTTTACTTGATGTATATGAAAATTTTGTGACTAACATGTTTGATTGAATGCATGTGTTTAGGTAATTTTGCCAAATTGATGGAAAACATGATATTGTATGCTTAGATTTAATAAACAGGATTGGTAAGTTTAGTTTCCGTTATACAAACTTACTAAGCATGTAATGCTTACTAGATTTTGTTTTCCCTATTTTATTACGCTCGGAAGCTCACGAAGGTTGGAGATCATTGAGGCATCATCACACTATCCACTAGCTTATTTTGGGTATATATAGTAAAATCATTTTGGTATAATGGCATGTATAGGCTAACTTGGCCATAGATGGCTTAAATATGTGGTTTGTAATCTAGCCATTGGAATGGCTAGTAATAGTTGTTTTTGGTATACTTGTAATGTCATACTATGGTAGCTACATATATGTTAAATGGTTGTTTGAATTATGCCTAACATATAGAATATACCAAAGAAAGATTATAAACAAGTATGCATGTAATGATATGCCATGGTGAATGATCGAGTTTGCTTAATTTGAATGCTTGAAATGGTTGGTATTTGGATGTAAGTTTAAGTGCAGGTCATTGGTGTGAATTTTGGGTGAGATATGAAGCTAGAAATGGCTTCATTTTGTCCAAACAGGTAGGCACACGGGCTTGTGTCTAGACCGTATGTGACACACAGCTTGGTACATAGGCGTGTCGTTAGGTCATGTGTCCCCTACACCTTCAATTCGAGAAACAGAATGCTCAGAATTGAGCACACGGGTAGAGACAAGGCATGTGTCTCAGCCGTGTGTGCTACACGGCCTAGAACACAGGCGTGTGTCTTGGCCATGTAAAGCCTACACCTAATTTTGAAGAATTTAATTAACCACACGGCCTAGCACATGGGCGTGTGTCCGGCCGTGTGTACAAGTTAGAGAGTTACATGGGTTCGAACATGGCCTACAACACGAGCATGTCCCTAGGACCACACGGGCGTGTGAGCCCTGTAACTTAGGAAATTTTTAAAATGTCGCAAAAAATTCTTAGAGTTTCTGATTAAGTTTCAACTTGATTTTAATGTTCAAATTGGATCTCAAGGGTCCATGTAAGGAACGTTATGAATAATTTGTAGGATGAATGGTGATTGACATAAATTATCTGTAGATGTTCTGGAAGTTCCGGTAATGTTCCACAACTCTGTTCTGGCGAAGAATACGGGTTAAGGGTGTTATAGGCGACATTTCCATCCACCTCTCTCTTCTGTTAGGAAATTTATAATGTTATTATATCTAAAAAATAGTCTAAATCAGTTTCTTCTAAAACATATTTTTCATAAAATAGAGCATTATAAAATTCACAAATAACTCGAGGAGTGATTTGTACTTACTCCCCTTGCACTAGTACTGTTTCCCCTATATGTCCTTCAATTTTCTTATACTCTTGGCCCTGCAAAGATGCATAGAATTCCTAAACTACAGGGAGCTTATACAAAAACATTCCGATCTATGATATCTAACCAAAGGCCATACCTCCTGACAGTGAACCATCGATGGTTCAAATCCTCGCTCTTGAATAAATGTTTTTCCCTGAAGTTCTACAAAATAAAATTCAACGTTCGGATTTGGGAAATTAGAGGGATTCAAAACTGTCAATGATTCTAGTTCATTAGTTCTTCTAACCTTTCTTAGAGGCATATTCAATAATTTTTTTTATAAACTAATGAAATATCAAGCAATAATCTTAATGAAACAGTAAAAATCGAAAAAAGAACGCTTAACCTCAACTTCCTTGAAACTCTTGTTGTTTTTCTTCGTGTGTTTGATGATCTTGCACCCAAACAAAGCTTGAGGATTGACAATGGAGTTTTATGAATTTAGGGTTTGGGTAGAAAATGGTTTAACTATAGAGAGTGCTTGAGAGGGTTTAGTGTTTAAGAAAGGGTTAGAGTTTGGGTTGAAGTGTGTTTAAGTTAAAAATTAGAGGTTTTTAAGTTTAAAAATCGGGTAAAATAAGGGTTACACATCCATGTTGTACAAATGGGTCGGGCCAACCCTGCTGAAAATTGTAGCGATGTCATGACATAGAGGTTTCTTGCCACAACATCGAGGTTTGATATCGCGACACACTCTAAAATTTTGGAATTTTGGGTATACTATCTTTGGTTTCAATACACACGGTGTTCATGTCGCGACATCGAGTTGGTTTCTTCAATTCCTTCAATTTTGGGCTTGGCGTTGCCACACAAGGTTTTCGTGTTGTGACACTGACTCTATTTTGGGCCAAATTTCCAATTTTTAGACGGCCACAATTCCTATAAAACATTAATTTGATACAAATTAAAATCTACACTAAACATATAGTTAAATATACAATAATTTTCATAAAACTATAGGTTAATTGAAATTGTCAAGTTTTATTGTTGGATTCATCTGACAATTCCAGAAGAGATTTTCTGCTCTTGTTTCTTTTAGCATTTGTCTAAAGTTTGTCATGCCACTCCTGTAACAACCCTAACCCGTACTCGTTGCCAGAATAGGTCAAGAGGCATTACTAGACTTGTAACTCAATTCAAAATATTCATTTAACAAATTTCATCTCATTTCAGTAACCATCATTCATTCACATTTAAAATGTACTTAAATCAATCATACAAAGTGTAACGCCCCAAATCTTAAGTGATTAATTTTGTATCTTGTGTTGCATAAATATCTGTCTGCTTCAATGGTTATGTGTTCTGGGAGTGTCTGAGAAGCCATGGGTTCAAACCTTGGCTTTAGCAAAATTTTTTGTTTTAATGGAATAAAACCCTTGGCTCTAGACAATAGGTTTTTAAATAATTGTGGGGGAAATATGTCATAAAAGGCTTACTGATCTAAGGGATAGGGGCATGTGGATTGTTCCATGAGATCTGAGGTTCGAGACTTGGTGGTGAAAAATGAGTGATTATTTTTACTGTTGTGCCCTGTAAGAGATTGTATGTCAGTGGGATTCTGATGCTAGTGGGCGGTTGGAGTGTTTGAGGGGTGAGGGGAATGGTGTAGCCGAAATTTAGGAGGAAATATGGGATTGGATAGAGACGTGAGTAGTTGAGAGATTTGGGGAGGGTGTTAAGGCAAAAATTAAGGAATTTTAGGAAGATTGGGAGTGTTGTGCCGTAAGTGGGAGTCCCTTTTTGCCAAAATCAGCCTCTAGCTCACTTAAACTCCTTGTGTCGAATTCATACCTTTTGGTTTTTACTGGTTCATATTTTTCTTTGTGGGAAGGATTGGTATTAGTGATCATTCAGGGTTTTACTCATTTTGGTCTTTTTTAGGTTTGTTCTCCTCTAAAGTCTTTGATGACCGATTACTTCTACTCCTCTCCCCTCTCGTAATCAAGTCTCTTATTAGCCAAATACCTCTACCTTGGTTATTAGCCGACTCTCTTCTTCCTTTCCCTTACTCCAACGATTCCCTCTTGATCGAATGCACCTTCTTTTCTTCTCCTTCCCTTTTTTTCTCTCTCCCTATTCTTTTCCCTTTTCATTTTGGAACCTTGGGCGAACACCCCATCTCACCTTTTTATTTTGCTTTCGGTTGGTAAGTGTTCTTTGATCAATTGGGTTCACATGCACGGTTCCCTTCTCTCACCCTAGTGCTTTTGCGTTGGCCAAATATTGATAGGTAAGCCTCAGTTTCAATTCTTTCCTTTTTGATTTTTCACGTTGTTGAACCATATTTTACTTTTTCTCTTCTTGCCGATTACCCCTCTATTTACCTTTCAGATCAATCCTTATTCTTGGTTCTGTGTGCGATACATCATTGGTCTACAATCTTCTCGGTTGTTGTTCATAAGTGTGGTGTGGTTGTGATGGTATTATACTTTAAGTGCGAGTCTAATACAGAAAGGCGGTGTCTTTTGTGTAGGTGGTGGTCGAAGTTGATTGCCACATCCCCTGAAAATCAAGGATGTGATTACTATTGGCTTTTGGTAAGAAGATTGTGATTTTTTTGGAACTCCGTTAGTTTCCAATTGAAACATGGGTTAAGTAACTGATTATATGTCATATTAATTATTTTTCAGGTATAAGAGTGTTCGAAGCGTGGGTTAACTCCAAATCACATCAGGTGTGTGACCACACTGCCATAATCGTAAATCAACAATAGCCGAAATAGGCGACCGTCGACATTACACGAGCGTGCGCGGGCTCGTGTGGTAATCTGAACGCCTAAACGTGGGTGTAAGATCGTTAAGGTCAGCCATGAGCGATTTCATGATCTAAGGCTGATTTGGGCCACGATGGGCCGAAATGGGTCCTGTGGGCCCCACGAGCCTATGGGCGCCACACAGGAAATCCACAGGTTGTGTGGAGATTATTGGGCTAGGCTGTGTAGTTCACACGGCCAAGGCTAGTTTGGGTTTTGTGGGTCACACGGGCGTGTGGGCCTACATGGGCTTGCATTATGGGCCTTAGGCCCATTTTTACTGTTTGACTATTAAGGTTGCACGGGTTGCCCGAGACGACTGTGGACCTACTATTGGGTTGGTAAGTATACTTAGACCTAAAAATTCATAGATGACTGTTATGTCCCTATGAGGTAAAATGACTATTATGCCCTTATGTATGTATGACTGTAATATAGCATGCCATTTTGTATATTTATACTGCATACATGCATAACATTATGAAATGTTGCATGGGGATGGGTTTATTATTGTTTGGAGGAAGTGTACTGTACTGGCAGCTTTGCTGCAACCACTGTTTAGTGCCGCAACCGGTGCTATTTTGGAGTGTAGGGATGGATGGGTTGATTTTATCCCCACATGGAGTGTAGGGCTGGACGGAGTGGAGTGTAGAGGCTGGTTGGGTAGGATCTCTGTTTGTATTTTGTACTGCTACTAATACTATAATGGGCTAGGGCCCACACTGATACTAATACTGTAATGGGCCAAGGCCCTAACTGAAATTCAACTGTTACTGAAACGGGCTTAGGCCTAGACTGTAATTGCCTATTGTAGGAATGACTGTTGTTATGGGATTACACATTGAGTTTTCATAAACTCCCCCTTCTACTTTTCTGTACAGGTAATCTTTAGGTGAATCGATGCTGCGAGGGACTCGAAGGTGGCCACACAACCGTATTTGCTTCTATTTTTAACTTTTAATTTATAAGTAATTTAATTTGGGTATCCGTTTTGTAATAAGGCCTCTTTAAGTTTTTCTTTAATTTAATTTGGGATTTATTTACTTTGATTCATATCTGTTAGTAGTAGGCTACGGATTTTCAAAAAGATAAATGCTTTTCAAAACACTACATTTACGCAACATATTTTAAAAGCTTCTGGAACAAACATTGTTTTAAAATGTAATAACAATCTAATATGATTAACATTTTGCTAAAACGACTTGAGTTTTAACAATGAACAAGATGTCCTAAATTTTCGTTAAGATCACAATAAGGTTTTAATGTAGAACGGATTTTTCAAGGAAATTATGTTTTTCAAAAAACACTTCAATGTGACATCACAGGTTCAGCCATAACGTCTAGGCTGGGTTTGAGGTGTTTCATTTAGTGGTATCAGAGCCGAGTTGGAAAACTCGGCTGTGGATTTGGGTTTCTGTTAAAATTGAAATTTTGAAAAAAAACTTTTCCAAATGATTTGAAATATTTGGAAATGTTATACTGAATGTGTGGTACACCAAGTTTCTGGCGCCGATTCTATAAGTTCTCTAAAACTACTGCTTGTTTAAATTGAAATACTAAGAATACTGTAGGCAAGAGACTGTACTGAAATACTCTGTTTAGGGTAACCTAAAACTGTAGCAAGAATGCGATCTGCGAAAACAAAACTCTGAATTTCTGATAATATTTTCCAGAAAATATATGTTAATAAACACTGGAACTGTAAAACTAATGCATAAAATTTTTAATATCGATGAAAGCGTAAATTGATAATGAGCACCAGAGGTACTTGTGGAAGGGGTACGAGAGGCCGTGGTGGAGGCCGCAGAGGTGCTCGGGCTAGGACTTCGTCATCTGGTCATATGCCTAACGTTGAAGCTAGATAGGCACCGGCTTCACCTGTGACTGAGACTGGGTCTCACGATCAAGCAGCTGGGGACGACGCACTATCCCAAGCTATGTTGAGAAATTTGGAGAGGGTCGCTAGGCCCAATACTGGCCGTGGGTCGGTTACTGAATGACTCAGGTCTAATGGGTTTGATATTTTAGGGGTATTTTGGAGTTGTCCCTAATGTGGCTGAATATTGGATTGAGGCCACAGAGAGGATCATGGATGACCTTGACTGCACCCCCAAGCAGAAACTAAAAGGTGCAATGTCATTGTTACGAGATGAAGCCTATCAGTGGTGGCTTACAGTTAAAGAGGGTACTCAGCCCGACCGGTTAACTTAGGAATTTTTCAAGACTAGATTCTAAGGAAAATATATGGGCGTTAGTTATGTCGATGCCCGGAGGAGACAATTTCTGAATTTGATTCAAGGGGATAAATCTATGGCTGAATACGAGGCTAAATTTTTGCGACTTAGCCGCTATGCACGTGGGATGGTGGCAACTGAATATGAGCATTGTGTTCGATTCGAGGATGGCCTCAGAGATGATTTAAGGGTTCTGATTGCTCCATAGGGGGAGTGAGTTTTTGTAGCTTTAGTAGATAAGGCAAAGATCATTGAGGATGTGAAGCGCGTTGAGCGGCAGAACCGTGAAAAGGAAAGAGATAGGAACAGAGGGATTCAGAGCCCTCAAGTTCATTTGTAAGGCTTAAGAAAAAGGCCAGAGTTGCTGGGTCGGTCAGAGTTAGGGCCCCTGTTGCTGCTATTGGACCACAGCCCTGTGCAAATTGTGGAAGACGCCATCAGGGCGAATGCTGGAAAATGATTGGGGCATGTTTGAGGTGCAGATCATTAGAGCATCGTATTAGAGATTGTCCACAGAGGCCCAATTAGATGCAAGCTGCTGGTATGGGTACTATTCAACCGTCGAGAGGTGTTCAGCAACCACCAAGAGGCCATGGTCTGGCCAGAGGTGGAAATGGTATGGGCCGTGGTCGTGGAGCACCGGGCAGAGGTGCTGGTCATACTGAGGTGAGGTAGCCAACACTAGTTTATGCTGCATGTCACCGAGAGGATGGAGATGCCCTAGATATTATTATGGGTACATTCTCTATTCATAATGTACCTTATACTGCACTGATTGATGTTGGGACTACGCATTCTTATATAGCATGCATTGTCTCTAAGACTTTGGGTATAATGGGTGAAAACACTACGAGTGAGGTTACTGTGTTGAGTCCATTAGGACAGTCGGTGAGAGTGAAAAAACTGTTTAAGTATGTACCGTTAGAGGTTCAAGGAATGATCTTTTTGGTAAATTTAATGGAACTCCCTTTTGGAGAATTCGACTTAATGCTGGGCATGGACTGGCTGCTTAAACATCAAGTGAATTTGGATTATGCTACTAAATGGGTGGTACTGAAAACTACGGAGGATGATGAAGTAGTTGTAATTAAGGAGCGTCGAAATTATTTTTCAAATGTGATCTTGCACTGAGGGCCGAATAACTGGTTCGTAAGTGTAACACCCCGTACCCGAGACCGTTGCCGGAGTCGAACACGAGGTGCAAACAGACTTAATTCATTTATTTACACAGTCCATTTTAAAATTTCCAGACAAGCTGGCTAACTGCGTCACTGTCACCTTAAAAATCATATCTCAAGTTCCACAACTCGAAAACCAGTTCTGTAAATTTTTCCTGAAACTAGACTCATATATCCATCTATAAATTGTTTTCTAGAATTTTTGGTCAAGCCAATTAGTACATTTTATTAGTTAAAGTCTCCCCTGTTTCAGGGTTCGACTGCTCTGACCTTCATGCATTACGACTTATATATCTCCCTGTACAGGGCTTCAATACTTATGCCATTTGTTTCTAATTATCTCTGGTTAATTTATAGTGAATTTCCAAAGTCAGATCAGGGGACCCAAAAATTGCTCTGGCCCTGTACCATGAAAACTTAAATATCTCTTAAAATACGACTCATATGATCGTTTTGTTTCTTCCATATGAAAGTAGATTCATCAAGGTTCGATTACATAATTTATTCACTATTTAATTCCATTTCTACTATTTTTAGTGATTTTCAAATCCACACCACTACTGCTGTCAGCATCTGTTTTTAAGGTAGACTTTACCTATTTCATAGTTTCCATGATTCAACTAGCCCTTTAGCATATATAGCACAAAATATGATCATGATTAACCATTCCAATGGCCAATCATTGCCAAGCATATCCACACCTCTCAATAACCATATACATACAAGATGATTATAACACTATGCTCAAAATATATAAGCCATTTTCGCATGGCTATCCAAATATATACAACACCAAAGTACTTGACTAATAACACAAGGGCAGTCCTATACATGCCATTTTCAGAGTTCAACCAAAAGTGTACCAAAAGGGCTTTGATAGTGTGGATGACTTCGACTTCGACAATCCCGAGTCCGATAGCTGACGAACCAAAATCTATAAAACAGAGAATCAAAGAAACGGAATAAGCATTTAATGCTTAGTAAGTTTTGAATAATGAAATTAGTTTCGGCTAAGGTATAACATTCATATAGCTAAATGAATAACTTCCTATATGCACATTTTCATAATCATACTTACTTTACACTTCAACCAATATATTCATACCCAAGGTATCAAACCTATCTAAAGGCCGAAAATTCGTTAATCAATTTAACGGATACTATTTAAAATGAATCGACTTTTTCGATGCATGTACGAAACATACCTTATCGTTTGGATTTTATGAGCGTATTAATTGAAATTATTACAGCAAGATCGCTCACTTCCAAACCCAAGCATCTTCGGGATTTAGCCGGATATAACAACTCGCACAAATGCCTTCGGGTCCTAGCCCGGATACAGTAACTCACACAAATGCCTTCGGGTCCTAGCCCAGATATAGCATCTCGCACAAATGCCTTCGGGTCTTAGCTTAGATATAGCAACTCGCACAAATGCCTTCGGGTCTTAGCCCGGTTATCATCCGAATAATCATGCACATATGTCCACAAATCATAACACATTTTTATTCCGTTATCATTACTAGAACTCAGACACAAGGCACTTATCTACCATTACCATTTTCGGCTCAATAGCCACATACAAAGAGCATGGTTTTGATTCGCTATATAACATGATCTAATTGAGTCATAATCTAAGTTCCATTACTCGAAAACTTACCTCGGATGCTGTCGAACGATTTCAACGGCTATTCGATCACCTTTTCCTTTCCTTTATCGGATTTAGTCCCCCTTTGCTCTTGAGCTTAATTTAACAAATAAATTGATTTAATCATTTTGAACACCAAGGAGGAATTTAAGGTACTTACCCCATATATATATTAGGCATTAGAGTCATATATGTATGAAATCATGAATCAAATTCAACATTTTAGCCAATATTCTCCTTTAGCCGATTTTCTAAGTCAAGATAAGGCCATCAATATGCTTACCTATAGCCGAACGTACAACATCAATCTATGTATTCATTCATGTGGCCGAATATGCATGTCTATGTTGAGGCCGATTATTTACTTAATACATTCCACAAATATGGTTACTTGTATTGACTAAATACCATTTAGTTTCAAGTTCAAAACTTGGCGAATACACATATATATACACTAGTAATCAAATACTAACATTTGCACTTCACCTTAATAGCTAGCTTAGCAAACCTTAGTTTAACATATAATTGTTCATAGCACAATTAAAGCATCCTCTCCATTCCATCAATTCAAAACACATACATCACTCAATAATATTCCAAGTCATATTCGGCCTTAGTACATACTTGTTAGCCGATTTTTCTCCATTTAGCAACTAATGCACATATGTGCTCATTTGCTAGACTCTACTTCACCTAACTACCATTTCTCATCCAAATAACATGAACAACATTTACTCATGACATCAAGCATTCTTTAATTCGGCTATCACTAGTATAAGCTCCTTACCTTAATATTAACCTAAGATGACCGAGTGCTATTTAACCCAAGTCATCAAGAGTTTTATTATTTAACACCTTAGATATCCATTTCAAAACACTTAACCGGCCTTTGATCAAGACTTTAAACAAAGTCTATGTTCGGCTATCACACACATGGGTGTTATTAGTTTAAAGTTTTAACAAGATTAATTTCTTTCATTAACAATCTTTTTGTTTCTTTATCCATCAAAAATTAAGGGTAAGAAAGAAAAAAAATCAAGTTCTTCTCACACATACCATAACCGAAAGTTCCATCCAACCCTCTAAATTCAAAATTTTAGTATGGCTAGGTAAGAAAAACATGATGATTAACCTAAACAAACTAAGATTTCAAAAGAAAGATTAACAAAATTTACTAACCTTCTCTTCATTCAAAAGGCCGAATGCCCCCCTCTTTTTCTTCTTCTTGTCCAGCTAAGAAGAACAAGGTGATTCCCTTTTTCTTTTCTTCACCCTTTCTTTCCTTATTTTAATACTAACTCTTTTATTTTATTCTTTCCAGCATGAAACATTAACACACCATGTTTAAAATATGCTATGACCCATAGCATGGCCGGCCACTAGCTCAAATTTTGGGTAATTTGACATGCAAACCCATCATTTCTATAACATGCATTAATAGGCCACTTTACATTTGCCTAGCACATTTCTAACTTTTCTCACATAAGTCCTATTTACTAAAATTCACCTACAATTAACAAATTTCAAATATGAAATTTTCACACATGCATATATACATATAATAAGCATCAAATATGATAGTTAATTATTTTTATGACTCGGTTTTGTGGTCCCAAAACCACTTCCCGACTAGGGTCACATTAGGGCTGTCACGACTCTCCCCCACTTAAGAAATTTTCGTCCCCGAAAATCTTACCGGTAAATAGGTTTGGGTATCGTTCTTTCATAGAGTTCTCGGTCTCCCAAGTAGCTTCTTCCATCCCGTGTTTGAGCCATAACACTTTTATTAAAGGAACCTTTTTGTTTCGTAACTCTTTCACTTCACGAGCCAGGATACGAATCGGTTCTTCTTCATAACTCATATCGGGTTGAATTTCAACCTCTGATGGATTAATTATGTGCGATGGATCAGATCTATAACGTCGAAGCATCGAAACATGAAAGACATCGTGAATCTTTTCAAGTTCAGGGGGCAAAATCAATCTATACGCAACTGGACCGACTCGTTCGGATATTTCATATGGCCCGATAAACCTCGGACTCAATTTGCCCTTACACCCAAATCTGAGTATCTTTTTCCAAGGTGAAACTTTAAGAAACACTTTATATCCCACCTGATACTCAATGTCCTTTCGTTTCAAATCCGCGTACGACTTCTGACGATCTGATGCTGCCTTCAGACTTTCACGAATTATTTTTACTTTTTGCTCAGCATCTTTAATCAAATCAACTCCGAAAATTTTACTTTCACCGAGCTCGGTCCAAAACAATGGTGTACGGCATTTTTGACCGTACAAAGCCTCGTAAGGCGCCATCTTAATGCTTGACTGAAAAATATTGTTGTAAGCAAACTCAATCAAAGGTAGATACCGTTCCCATGAACCACTAGACTCAAGGATGCAGCATCTCAACATATCCTCGAGTATCTGAATTATCTGCTCGGATTGACCATCGGTTTGGGGATGAAAAGCGATGCTAAAATGCAACTTGGTACCCAAAGCTTCTTGCAATTTCTTCTAAAATCGCGAGGTGAATCTCAGATCTCTATCCGACACAATAGAAATGGGTACCCTGTGTAATCTCACAATCTGAGAAACATACAATTCAGCTAGTTTATCCAGTGAATAATCCGTACGTACGGGAATAAAATGAGCCGACTTAGTAAGTCTATCAACAACAACCCAAATCGCATCTTTCTTACTTGCCGACACTGGCAACCCAGATACAAAATCTATGACAGCCCAAAATTGACCCTAGTCGGGAAGTGGTTTCGAGACCGCTAAACTGAGTCACCGAAAGGTTTGAATGTGATGTTTATTGTCTAGAATATGTAATCATGAATGTGTGAAAATTTCAAGCTTCGATTTAGTCGATTGCATGTGAATTTAGTCAATAGGACTTATATGAGAAAATTTTAAAATGCGATAGGTCAATGCATGAGGACCTATTAGTGCATGTGGAAGAAAAAGGGGACTTGCATGTCAAATTCCCCCTCCCTAATATGTAGTGGCCGGCCATGCTATGGGTGGAAACATGTCACCAACATGTTGTGTTAGTGATGTATGGTAAGGAAAATAAAATAATAAGCATGATAATTAAATAATGAAAGGAAGGGTGATGAAAAAAAAAAGAAAAAAAATAATAATGGTCTCATGCATACACCCCATTGCCGTGAGCTAAAGGTAGGAAAAGAAAGGTTTTGTTCATCCTTTTTCAACCTCTTTTGACCGAAAATCCTAAGGAAGAGGATTAGGAGGAAGTTTGGCCATGCATGTAACTAGATTGAGGTATGTTTAATGTTATTCTTTGAGATTCATGTATATTTTAAGTTGTAAGTTCAAAATCTACCTAGCCATGGTTCAAACTTTGTTAAATGATGGAGATGACATTCGGCCATGAATGTTACGTTCTTGGTTGGTATTTTGATGTCTTTGGTGATGAGGTAAGGAGATGGTTGACTTTGGGTGTTTAATAAAAGGGTTTGGATGTGAGAGTGTGTGAGAAGTAGAAATGAGGAGTCTTAGCAACTCCATGAAGGTTCGGCCATGGTAGTTTGAGGATTAGAGATTTTATTTCTTGTTAAAAATTTGATGAATCCTAGTGTGTGAAGTGTTTGAACCAACTAAGGATTAATAGATGCATGGGTACAAAGTAGGAAGAATCGGCTACTATGGTTGACACCAATGCCGAATGTAAAGATGTTATAGTGAATAATGTATGTGATTTGAGTTGATAATGTGAAAAAGGATAATTAGATGTATTATAAATGATATAAAGATTTTAGAAATTATTTTTGTTAGGTGTGTGTATGATTAAGTATATTCGGCAATATACTTAAAGTGAGTACTTGATATTATATGGGAGTATGTATATTCGGCCACATGAGTAAATATATATATGATGTTAAATTTGATTATGTATAATGGGCAATAAGATGTGGAACTTAAGAAATGTAGTCATATGTGGAATTACATGATGTTATAGTTGACATTGTACACACATACATCCATTCGGCCATCAACATGAGTAATTAGTGAGGATGGTTGCCGAATATACAAACATACATAAGCATGTGTAATTGAATTATGAATGTTTAACAAGATGGTTAAACTAGTGAATTATTGATTAAGCTCAAGGAGCTAAAGGAGGAGAATCAAGCAAAGGCAAAGAAAAGATCACTGAGTAGCCGAGTTGGAACCGTCTTACCCAACACAAGGTAAGTCATTAAGCATGTAGTTGGTATTATTTCAAATGGTCATAATGTTTATGTATTGATGCTGAATGGAATGAATAAATATACATATATATATATATATGCATGTACGTATGTGATGATGAAATTGTTGAATGAAAAGAAAAGAGGTAAGATGTACTGAGTTGTTGATCTCGGCACTAAACGTGCGGGTATAACCATTTATGACCATGAGATTGGCGCTAAGTGCGCGGGATTAAATTGTACAGCACTAAGTGTGCGATTTGACTATGTTGCACTAAGTGTGCGAAATGAATATGATGCACTAAGTGTGCGAATTGACCATGCGGCACTAAGTGTGCGAGTTTGACTATGTAGCACTAAGTGTGCGATTTGATTACGTAGCACTAAGTGTGCGAGTTGATTATATAGCACTGAGTGTGCGGACTCAATATACATTCGTGAATCATTATGGACACTATGTGTGCGACACTATTGAGTCGATCGCGGACAGCGGATCGGGTAAGTGTCTTGAGTACATGGCTAATAGGTGCTATGCTTATACTTGGTGTTGAGCTCGGTAAGTTTGAACCTATGTGACAAATATACTTGAAGTCACGTACATAAAATTTATCGTAGGATGGGTGAAAGGCCGTTTAGTCGTTTGATTGTAACGAAAATAAATTGATTTATGAAAATGCTTCAATGTCCTATTGATGAGTATAAGGAATGTGAATGCATGAATTGATATGAAACTGAATCGATAGGTTGGAGGAACTATGGTATGGTTCGGTATGGATGGAATAAATTGTGTCGTTCCATTTTGTTTCCTCTTGTGATAATGTTATTGATGGATGGTAGTGCATTGCTTATGACTTACTGAGTTATAAACTCACTCGGTGTTTCCTTGTCACCCATTATAGGTTGCTTGGACTCATCTATTTTTGCGGGGTCAGGCCGTCATCGAAGTCATCACACCGAATAGCAAGTTTTGGTACTTTCTTCTTAGTTGGCTTAGAAGAACATTTTGGCATGTATAAGCTATTACGTTGTGTTTGAACTTTGGCATGTAAACTTTAAGCCATGCGAAAATGGCACGAATGTTCGATTGAGTTGGATCAAGGGTAGGCATGAAATGGACCTAGTTACTTTCGTAACAGATGCTGGCAGCAGCAGTGTCATGAGATTGAAAAATCACTAAAAATAGTAGGAGTGGAATTAATTGATGAATAAATTATGTAATCGAAGCTCGATGAGTCTGTTTTCATGAGTAAGTAACGAAAAGATCATATGGGCAGTATATTAAGAGATAATCAGATTTTCGTGGGACAGGGCCAGAACGGTTTCTGGATTCCCTGCTCCGACTTTGGAAATTCATTATAGATTAACCAGAGATAATTAGGGGTCGTACTATATATGTACAGATTACTCTCTGAGTCTAGTTTTCATAGAAACAAACGACATCAGTATTGAAGCCCCGTGCAGGGAGATATCCAAGTCGTAATGGGCAAAGGTCAGTGTAGTCGACCCCTACAACATGGGAGACTTTGACTAATAAACTGTACTAATTGGCCCGACCAAAAATTCTAGAAAAAAATACATAGATGGGCACATGAGTCTAGTTTCTGGGAAAAATCACGAAACTGATTTTTGAGTTACGAAACTCAAGATATGATTTTTGAAACGACTAGTACACAGATTGGGCAGTGTCTGGAAAATAAATTTTATAAGGGGTTAAAGTCAGTTAACACCTCGTGTTCGACTCCGGTGTCGGTTTCGGGTTCGGGGTGTTACAAAATCCATCGTGACTCGATCCCATTTCCATTTAGGTATCATGATCGGCTGAAGTAAACCCGTAGGCACTTGATGTTCCGCCTTCACTTGCTGACATACTAAGCACTTCGAAACAAAATTGGAAATGTCTCGTTTCATACCATGCCACCAAAACTGACGTCTCAGATCGTTGTACATTTTCGTACTCCCCGGGTGAATTGACATTCGGCTACAATGAGCCTCGTTCAGAATCATCGAAATAAGTTCTGAATTTTTTGGAACACACAAACGACTTCTGAACCTCAAACAATCGTCATCATCAATTTGAAACTCTGATTCCATATTCGAAACACATTCAGTCCATTTTGCAACCAGTTCATCATCGACTTTCTGAGCTTCACGAATTTGATGAATCAACAATGGTTTGGCCTTTAATTCTGCCACTAACACATTGTCGGATAGAACAGACAAGTGTACATTCATCGCTCGTAAAGCAAACAGTGATTTACGACTTAAGGCATCCGCAACCACATTAGTCTTTCCCGGGTGATAGTCAATGACAAGCTCATAATCTTTCAACAACTCGAGCCAACGTCTTTGTCACAGATTCAAGTCTCTTTGAGTCATCAAATATTTGAGACTTTTGTGATCCGAATATACATGGCACTTCTCCCCAAATAAGTAATGTCGCCATATTTTCAAAGCGAACACGATGGCAGCTAGTTCAAGATCATGGGTCGGATAATTTTTCTCATGTGGCTTCAGTTGTCTCGACGCATAAGCTACAACTCGACCCTCTTGCATCAATACGCAACCCAACCCAAGTAGGGATGCATCACTATAAATGACAAACTCTTTGCCTGATTCGGGCTGCACTAGTACTGGAGCTTCAGTCAAACAAGTTTTCAGTTGATCGAAACTTTTCTGACACTTTTCTAAACATTCAAACATAACATCTTTCTGAAGTAGTTTCGTCATTGGTGTGGCTATCATCGATAAACCCTTTACAAAGCGTCTGTAGTAACTAGCAAGTCCCAAAAAGCTCCGAACTTCAGTAATATTTCTCGGAGGCTTCCAGTTAAGTATGGCCGAAATTTTGTTCGGATCGACTCGAATACCTGATGCAGATACCACATGTCCCAAGAAGCTAACCTCTCTTAGCCAGAACTCACACTTACTGAACTTAGCATACAACTTCTTATCCCGTAAAATTTGCAACACTAATCCCAGGTGTTCAGCATGATCGGTTTCATTTCTCGAATAGACCAAAATATCATCGATAAACACAACTACAAATCGATCCAAATACGGTCTGAAGATCCGATTCATCAAATCCATAAATACCGCGGGGGCATTAGTGAGCGCAAACGGCATCACTAAGAATTCGTAGTGACCGTATCTCGTTCTGAAAGCAGTGTTGGGTATATCCGAATCTCAAATTCGCAACTGATAATAACCCGATCTCAAATCTATCTTTGAAAACACTGAGGCTCCCTTTAGTTGATCAAACAAATCATCAATACGCGGTAACAGATATTTATTCTTTATTGTCACTTTATTCAGCTGACGATAGTCGATGCACAACCTCATGGTTCCGTCCTTTTTCACAAACAATACTGGCGCACCCCAATGTGAGAAACTAGGTCGAGCGAAACCTCTATCCGTCAACTCTAGCAACTGAGCTTTCAACTCTTTTAACTCGGTTGGTGCCATACGATACAGAGCTATCGAAATCGGTGTAGTCCCAGGTACGAGCTCAATACCAAACTCTACCTCCCGAACAGGTGGTAAACCCGATAATTCTTCGGGAAAAACATTCGGGTATTCACAAACCACCGGCACAGATTCAGGTTTCTTTTCGAACTCTTTGTCATCAAGTACATATGCAAGGTATGCTTCACACCCCTTTCTTACATATTTCTGAGCCAACATCGATGATATTACAGCTGGCAACCCATTCAAGTCAGTAGACTCAACTCGAATTATCTTGTTATTTACACACTTCAAATCAATGGTTTTTCTTTTGCAATTTACAATTGCATCATGTACGGTCAACCAATCCATACCGAGGATAACATCAAATTCATCAAACGGTAAAAGCATCAGGTCAGCTGGAAAACAGGAGCCTCGGATTGTTAAGGGGCATTTCTTACACACCTTGTCGACAAGCACATAACGACCCAATGGATTTGACACCCGAATTACGAACTCAGTAGACTCAATAGGTAAAGTCTTACTGGTTGCTAAGGTTTCACATATATAAGAATGAGTAGAACCAGGGTCAATCAAAGCAATCACATTAGTATCAAAGAGAGTGAAAGTACCGGTAATAACATCAGGCGAAGAAGCATCCTCGCGTGCACGTATAGATAAGCTCTAGCAGGCGCACGAGCCTCAGATCTGGTTGTAGGATCTCTAGATCCTCTCTAACCGCCATTAGCATTGCCCGTGTTTCTAGACGGTCTACCCCGAGCCGTAGTAGCACCTGGTTTCCCACTCTGATTTACATTTTGTTCAGACAGTCTCGGGCAATCCTTGATAAAATGGTCAGCTGATCCGCATTTATAACAGGAGCGGTCATGGAATCTACAACTCCCCGAATGCCATTTACCACAATACTGGCACTCCGTTCTGTCTCGACGATCATTTCTAACACTGGCGACCGAAGTGACTCGTGCACTCACAGGGGGTCGATCACGATCTCGTCTAGAAAAGCCCGAAGTGTCTCTAGATCGGCCTAAATCATATCTAAATTTCTTCGATGACTGTTGAAAGGGCTTTCCCGAAGATCTCTTACGAAACTCCTTTGCTCCCATATCAGCTTTTCTTTTCTCCATACTGAGCTCCTCGGCTTTGCAAGCTCGCTCGACAAGTACCACAAATTCTCGGATTTCTAAAATGCCAACATACAGCTTTATATCATCGTTCAGTCCATCCTCGAAACGTTTACACATCACGGCTTCTGAAGAAATGCATTCTTGAGCGTACCGGCTAAGCCTTACAAACTTTCGTTCATAATCAGTAACCGACATGGAACCTTGTTTAAGTTCAAGAAATTCCTTCCGTTTTGATCGATGAATCTCTGACTGATATACTTTTTCCGAAACTCGGTTTGGAAAAACTCCCAAGTTACTTGCTCTCTGGGCACAACAGAAATCAACGTATTCCACCAATAGTAGGCAGAATCACGTAGCAAGGAGATAGTACACTTTAGGCATTCATCGGGTGTGCAAGATAGTTCACCGAGTACCCGAATAGTGTTGTCCAACCAAAATTTAGCTTGCTCGGCATCATCGCTGTCCGTAGCTTTAAATTCAGTAGCCCCGTGTTTTCGAATTCTGTCAACTGGGGGCTTATTTGACCTTATTTGGTCAGTTACCGAAGGTATTGTAGGTGCGGGGGTGGTATTAGTCGGGAATGGAGGTTGTGGAACAGCCGTATTAGTTCGAATGTATTGGTTGAACCAACCATTCATCACGCTATAAAAAGCTTGTCTAGCTTCATCATTCAGATTACTAGCAATAGGTTGAGAGTCCGCCGGCGCTGTCCCTTGAGCGGGAGCAGGCGCTAAACTCTCAAGATCATCAGCTACCGCTCGGTTGGGATCGGGATCCATTACTATAAATAAACACATTTTCAATTGTCAGAAATCACCACACTATCAAATAATCACATAATGGCATGTATAGCTAGACCCAAACGTATTACGGTAGTCCTAGAATCGACTAAACCGTAGCTCTGATACCAATAAAATTGTAACACCCCGTACCCGATACCGTTTTCGGAGTCGAACACGAGGTGCAAACAGACTTAATTCATTTATTTACACAGTCCATTTTAAAATTTCCAGACAAGCTGGCTAACTGTGTCACTGTCACCTTAAAAATCATATCTCAAGTTACACAACTCGAAAACCAGTTCCGTAAATTTTTCCTGAAAATAGACTCATATGTCCATCTATAAATTTTCTTCTAGAATTTTTGGTCAAGCCAATTAGTACATTTTATTAGTTAAAGACTCCCATGTTTCAGGGTTCGACTGCTCTGACCTTTATGCATTACAACTTACATATCTCCCTGTACAGGGCTTCAATACTTATGCCGTTTGTTTCTAAGGAAACTAGACTCAAAAATTAATCTACACATATATGGAATGACTTCTAATTATCTTTGGTTAATTTATAGTGAATTTCCAAAGTCAGATCAGGGGACCCAGAAATTACTCTAGCCCTGTACCACGAAAACTTAAATATCTCTTAAAATACGACTCATATGATCGTTTTGTTTCTTCCATATGAAAGTACATTCATAAAGGTTCGATTACATAATTTATTAACTATTTAATTCCATTTATACTATTTTTAATGATTTTTTAAATCCACACCACTGCTGCTGTCAGCATCTGTTTTTAAGGTAGACTTTACCTATTTCATAGTTTCCATGATTCAACTAGCCCTTTAGCATATATAGCACAAAATATGACCATGATTAACCATTCCAATGGCCAATCATTGCCAAGCATATCCACACCTCTCAATAACCATATACATACAAGATGATTATAACACTATGCTCAAAATATATAAGCCATTTTCGCATGGTTATCCAAATATATACAACACCAAAGTACTTGACTAATAACACAAGGGCAGTCCTATACATGCCATTTTCAGAGTTCAACCAAAAGTGTACCAAAAGGGCTTTGATAGTGTGGACGACTTCGACTTCGACAATCCCGAGTCCGATAGCTGACGAACCAAAATCTATAAAACAGAGAATCAAAGAAACGGAATAAGCATTTAATGCTTAGTAAGTTTTGAATAATGAAATTAGTTTCGGCTAAGGTATAACATTCATATAGCTAAATGAATAACTTCATATATGCACATTTTCATAATCATACTTACTTTACACTTCAACCAATATATTCATACCCAAGGTATCAAACCTATCTAAAGGCCGAAAATTCGTTAATCAATTTAACGGATACTATTTAAAACGAATCGACTTTTCCAATGCATGTACGAAACATACCTTATCGTTTGGATTTTATGAGCGTATTAATTGAAATTATTACAGCAATATCGCTCACTTCCAAACCCAAGCATCTTCGGGATTTAGCCGGATATAACAACTCGCACAAATGCCTTCGGGTCCTAGCCCGGATACAGCAACTTGCACAAATGCCTTCGGGTCTTAGCCCGGATATAGCATCTCGCACAAATGCCTTCGGGTCTTAGCCCGGATATAGCAACTCGCACAAATGCCTTCGGGTCTTAGCCCGGTTATCATCCGAATAATCATGCACATATGTCCACAAATCATAACACATTTTTATTCCGTTATCATTACTAGAACTCAGACACAAGGCACTTATCTACCATTACCATTTTCGGCTCAATAGCCACATACAAAGAGCATGGTTTTGATTCGCTATATAACATGATCTAATCGATTTATAATCTAAGTTCCATTACTCGAAAACTTACCTCGGATGCTGTCAAACGATTTCAACGGCTATTCGATCACCTTTTCCTTTCCTTTATCGGATTTAGTCCCCCTTTGCTCTTGAGCTTAATTTAACAAATAAATTGATTTAATCATTTTGAACATCAAGGAGGAATTTAAGGTACTTACCCCATATATATATTAGGCATTAGAGTCATATATGTATGAAATCATGAATCAAATTCAACATTTTAGCCAATATTCTCCTTTAGCCGATTTTCTAAGTCAAGATAAGGCCATCAATATGCTTACCTATAGCCGAACGTACAACATCAATCTATGTATTCATTCATGTGGCCGAATATGCATGTCTATGTTGAGGCCGATTATTTACTTAATACATTCCACAAATATGGTTACTTGTATTGACTAAATACCATTTTGTTTCAAGTTCAAAACTCGGCGAATACACATATATATACACTAGTAATTAAATACTAACATTTGCACTTCACCTTAATAGCTAGCTTAGCAAACCTTAGTTTAACATATAATTGTTCATAGCACAATTAAAGCATCCTCTCCATTCCATCAATTCAAAACACATGCATCACTCAATAATATTCCAAGTCATATTCGGCCTTAGTACACACTTGTTAGCCGATTTTTCTCCATTTAGCAACTAATGCACATATGTGCTCATTTGCTAGACTCTACTTCACCTAACTACCATTTCTCATCCAAATAACATGAACAACATTTACTCGTGACATCAAACATTCTTTAATTCGGCTATCACTAGTATAAGCTCCTTACCTTAATATTAACCTAAGATGACCGAGTGCTATTTAACCCAAGTCATCAAGAGTTTTATTATTTAACACCTTAGATATCCATTTCAAAACACTTAACCGGCCTTTGATCAAGACTTTAAACAAAGTCTATGTTCGGCTATCACACACATGGGTGTTATTAGTTTAAAGTTTTAACAAGATTAATTTCTTTCATCAACAATCTTTTTGTTTCTTTATCCATCAAAACTTAAGGGTAAGAAAGAAAAAAAAATCAAGTTCTTCTCACACATACCATAACCGAAAGTTCCATCCAACCCTCTAAATTCAAAATTTTAGTATGGCTAGGTAAGAAAAAAATGATGATTAACCTGAACAAACTAAGATTTCAAAAGAAAGATTAACAAAATTTACTAACCTTCTCTTCATTCAAAAGGCCGAATGCCCCCCCTCTTTTTCTTCTTCTTGTCCGGCTAAGAAGAACAATGTGATACCCTTTTTCTTTTCTTCACCCTTTCTTTCCTTATTTTAATACTAACTCTTTTATTTTATTCTTTCCAACATGAAACATTAACACACCATGTTTAAAATATGCTATGACCCATAGCATGGCCGGCCACTAGCTCAAATTTTGGGTAATTTGACATGCAAACCCATCATTTCTATAACATGCATTAATAGGCCACTTTACATTTGCCTAGCACATTTCTAACTTTTCTCAAATAAGTCCTATTTACTAAAATTCACCTACAATTAACAAATTTCAAATATGAAATTTTCACACATGCATATATACATATAATAAGCATCAAATATGACAGTTAATTATTTTTATGACTCGGTTTTGTGGTCCCGAAACCACTTCTCGACTAGGGTCACATTAGGGCTGTCACAGTAAGGGTTGCAAGGCATATCTAGCATACATCGTTGTTTCTAATGCCGAGGTTTCTTCTGTTAAGGATATCAAAATAGTTAGGGACTTTTCAGATGTTTTTCCCGATGAACTACTTGGGTTACCGCCAAACCGCGAAGTTGAGTTTGGGATTGAGCTCCTGCCTAGTATAGCTCCAGTGTCCATCGCGCACCGAAGGAGCTAGTGGAGCTTAAGGCTCAGATTCAAGATTTATTGGATCGAGGGTTCATCCGACCTAGTGTATCTCCTTGGGAAGCACCGATTTTATTTGTGAAAAAGAAATATGGATGCATTGTGAATCGACTACTGGCCGCTGAATAAATTGACTATTAAGAATAAGTACCCCCTACTAAGGATTCATGATCTATTCGACCAGTTTCGAGGAGCTTCGGTCATCTCTAAGATTGATCTTCGATCAGGGTACCATCAACTGAGAGTCGAAGAGGCTGATGTTTACAAGACATCATTTAGGAACAGTTATGGTCATTACGAGTTCCTCATGATGCCGTTTGGACTAACGAATGCACCAGCAGCTTTTATAGATCTGATAAACTGAGTGTTCTAGCCTTATTTGGATCAGTTCGTAGTGGTTTTCATAGATGACATCTTGGTGTATTCGAAAACTAAAGATGATCATGATGCACATCTCTGAGTTGTTCTGCAGATTCTGAAGGAGAAACAACTGTATGCCAAGTTTAATAAATGCGAGTTCTAGTTATGTGAGGTAACTTTTCTTGTAATGCCCCAATTTTTGGGTTTTTTGTGTTTCTGTGATTTTTAAAATTTGCGTGTGTTGTGGTTGGTTAAAATATATATTTTAGTAGGTCAGTGGGCCTTTGGAAGGCCCAAACTTAAGTCAAATCCGTGGTAGTCTTTGGGATTTTAATTTTATGAATAGGTGATGCAATTGGCATTTGGGCTTTTAAGTGTAAAGGGGTAAAAGATGACACAAAAAGGAGTGTGGTGTAGTGGCAAGGTGGCGCCACTTAGGGGACAAGGAAGTGACGCCATAGAGGAAACAAGGGGTCCAAGGTTCAAGTCTTGGCTCTTGCAATATATTTTGGTTTTTCTTTTCAATAAATCTGGAAGCAAGTAGGTGCGCTTTAAAGTTTAATGCGTTGGATTTATGACAAAAATTAGTTGATGGCCTAATGGTGGTGGCGTGAGTTGGCATGTGAGAAGACTTTGATTCGAATCCCTTGGCACGCAAAGGTTGATTATTTTGCTATGTTGGGACGGTAAGAGTTTGTGTTGGTTTTAAAATCTGGTGATGGAGGGATCCCACATCGAGAAGCTGGCATAAGAGTAGATGGAGAGCTGGCTTTAAATAGAGCAAACCATGAGGAGAGTAGGCATACCCTTCTTGGCTGATCCCTTTCGCTTTGTGACGTGCTCGTTTGGGTTGGGCGTTAGATAAGAGTGTTTGGATCGCGGATTAGCTGCAGTCTCCTAACAGGATTATCGCGTGGGAGATATCGTCATCAATTGTCATCAACCAAGTGTGTAAACGACACCCTCCCTTAGACTGAATCGGTAAAAGCCGAAATACCAAAACGTTGGTATTTTGTGAACTTGCGAGCATGCGAGCGCTCGTGAGACAGTTGTTAATGAATATGGTTCATTTGGATAATTAGTGTGCATAGTGTGCATTTTCATGCACAACGGTATTTTTGGGCTTAATGGGCCGAAAACGGGCCAATGGGCCAAAGGGCCCACTTTGGTAAAAAGACGAGGTAAGTACTTCTGATTACTTGGTAAACGTTAGAATGAGCATGAAACCTTAGCAATAGGTAATAATTACTGAAATACCCTTATGCATGCAAAATTATGATTTTACCCCTAGGGTTATTTTTTTCTGAAAAGCATGATGTTCTGTTTCTGTATACGTATGCCATGACATATTATTTCTGTTGCATGGGACATGGGTTTATATTGATGGAGGAAGCGTTCTAGCAGCCTTGCTGCAATCTGGTGGCCTCGCCACATATATCTGTTCTGGTGACTTCGTCACAATATCTGGCAGCCTCGCTGCAATCTGGTGGCTTCGCCACATATATATATATCTGTTCTGGTGGCCTAACCACAATATCTGTATCTGGTGACTTCGTCACAATATCTGCCAGCCTCGTTGCAATTTCTGTAGTGTGTAGCGGTTGGGTGGGTCGAGTAGTCTCCCCACATCGTGTAAGGCTGGTACGGGGGTGTTATGGATGGCTCTGGGTTGGGATTTCTGCATTCATGATATATTTGTTCTGTATCTGCTATGGGCCTATGGGTTTCATTCTGATTTCTGTACTGGGCCAAGGCCCAGATAAATCTAACTCTGAGGTTTGATCTGTTTTGGGCTATGGTTGGGTTATGTTACACACTGAGTTTACCGAACTCACCCTTTATTTTCATCTCTGCAGGAAATCCCCAATCATAGTGGGCTCGGAGCTGTGAGGGATTCGGAGTGACCACATCATCTGCAAAGTTGGTTTTTCTAAGTTAGTTTATTTTTATTATTTTTATATTCTGATTTAATTTTGGGTTTTAAGTTGTAATAAGGCCGCTATTTAAATTTTTTTTCCGCTATGGTTTTATTTTCTGATTGTATTTATACTATGACGAAACTGCTAGTGTTAGGCTGCGCAGGTTTTCAAAATTAATGAACGTTTTCAAGACTCAACAAGCACAAAAAATGGATAGCCTAAAGATTGATAAACCGGCTTTTCATTCAACCGCTGTTTTTACGAAGACCACCCCAATCACTTCAACCAGCGAAAGCATACTAAGTCGTAAGTCCATATGACACGTCAGATCTGGCCATAATGTTTGGGCTGGGTTTGGGGTGTTACATTTAGTGGTATCAGAGCCAAATTGCAACAAATCGGTTGTGGAACGGGTCTAAAAATAGGAGTTTGTAAAGAAACACTGAATAAAGGTTTTCGAAAATCATTTTTTTTTGGAACTTGATTATAAATTGTTTTCGAGAATGTTTCCAATATTTTCTTTTTACAAATAGATGATTTTAAAGATTAAAATCGATTTTCTAAAGTTAGGTTTTTTAGAAGGTGGCACACCAAATCTCCGGCCCAAGTCTGTAAGTTTTTAGAGCCGTTCTGATTGTTTCTGAAATATCTGTTATATGCTTGTACAAAACCTTATCATGGTACTTTAGTTAAGGTAACACTGGAACTATAGAAACTCTGATAAGTAGATTGAGACTATAGCTAGGCTACCGCAAAAGGAAACAAACTCAAACTTTGAATTACTGTTATTCATAAGACATCTGTAATAAACACTGAAATATTAAACTGATTCATAAAATTCTTAATTTGATAATAGGAAATGAGTACACGAACAGCTCGTGGAAGAGGCCGTGGACATGGCGTTGGTAATGTTCAAGCTGAATCTTCATCTTTAGGACATGTGCCGGCAGCAGATGCACCGGTACCACCGACAACGGAGGTAGATTCTCATGATCGAGGTGTCAGGGACGATGCTCTATCCTAGGCAATGCTTCGAGTTTTGGAAAGGGTTGCTGGGGCAAGTACGGGAAATAGAATTCGGGGGTTTATTTTGAGTGGCTCCGGGCCAATGGAGCAGAGATATTTAGGGGCGTATCTGGTGTAACTCCGAATGTGGCTGAGTATTGGTTAGAAGCCACAGAGCGGATTATGGATGATCTGGACTGCTCTGTAGAGCAGAAGCTGAAGGGAGCCATATCGTTACTTAGAGATGAGGCTTATCAGTGGTAGCTCACGGTGAGAGATGGAACTCCTGCTAACAGTGTGACTTGGGAGCTGTTTAAGACAGCCTTCAAAGGAAAGTATGTTAGGGCTAGTTACATAGACGCTCGCCGGAAAGAATTTCTAAACCTGGTCCAAGGGAGTAAGTTAGTGGCTGAGTATGAGTCTGAGTTTCTGAGACTGATCCGGTATGCTTCTGGGATTGTCGCTACAGAGTATGAGCGTAGCGTACGCTTCGAGGATGGTCTGAGAGATGAACTTAGGGTGCAGATTGCTCCGCAGAGTGAGCATAACTTTGCTGCTTTAGTGGAGAAAGCTAAGATAGATGAGGAAGTGAAACATACAGAAAGACAAAATCGTGAGAACGATCGGAACTGTTTTAGGAGAGATTCAGGACTTTCAGGTGGTATGAACAAGAATGTTAAGAGAGCAAGGGTAATGGAGCCAGTTCAAGCAGTACCGATGAATGCTGTTAGACCGTAGGGTTGTAAGAATTGTGGGAAGATGCATATGGGCGAGTGTCAAAAACGTTCTAGTGCTTGTTTTCGATGCAGATCTATAGAGCATAGGGTTAAGGATTGTCTCCAAGAACTAGATCAGGTTCAAGTTTTAGAGCAGAGGGTCGCTCAACCAGTGAGGGGTAGACCACAGTTTCCAAGAGGACATGAGCAAGGTAGAGGTGGTAATGGAAACGGTCGAGGAAGAGGAGTGCCTGGCAGGGGTGCTAGATTTGCTGAGGCTCGTCAGTCGGCGTTGGTGTATGCAGCTCATCGCCGAGAAGAGGGTGATGCACCTGACTTCATAACTGGTACATTTCTGATTTCCAGTATACAATACACTGCGTTGATAGATGTTGGATCTACCCATTCATATGTTGCATGTGCTATATCTGGGTCGCTGGGTGTGTGCTTTGAGGAGACCGTGAGTGGGGTTTCTGTACTAAGTCCTTTGGGTCACTCGGTTAGGGTAGATAAACTGTATAGAGATGTGCCTATAGAAACTCAAGGAAAAGTTTTCTGGAGATCTGATGGAGCTATCTTTCGGAGAATTCGATCTCATTTTGGGAATGGATTGGATTGTTAAGCATAGGGTTACTCTGGATTATGCTACTAAGCGAATAATGTTAAAGACCACAAAGGATGAGGAGGTTTTGGTGATAGGCGAGCGTAGGGATTATCTGTCTAATGTGGTGTCGGCATTAAGAGCCGAGAAGTGGATTCGAAAGGGATGTGAGGCTTATTTGGCATTTGTAAGCCAATTGGAAACTGAAGATCTGACAGTGGATAAAGTTAGAACCATCAAGGATTTTCAAGATATTTTTCCCAAGGAGCTTCCAGGTTTGCCCCCGAATCGAGAGGTTGAGTTTGGAATCGACTTGTTGCCTGGAACGGCACCAGCGTCCATTGCACCTTATAGGATGGCACCGAAGGAGTTGGTGGAGCTGAAAGCCCAAATTCAAGAGTTAATGGATAGAGGCTTCATTAGACCAAGTGTGTCTCCGTGGGGAGCACCAGTGTTGTTCGTAAAGAAGAAAGATGGGTCAATGCGGATGTGCATTGATTATCGGCAGTTGAACAAACTGATGATTAAGAACAAGTACCCACTGCCGAGAATTTATGATTTATTCGACCAACTTAGAGGAGCTTTAGTATTTTCCAAGATTGACCTTCGATCTGGGTATCATCAATTGAGGGTTAAGGAGGTGGATATACATAAGACGGTATTCAGAACTCGGTATGGTCACTATGAGTGCTTGGTTATGCCATTTGGGTTGACAAACGCACCTGAGGCATTTATGGATCTGATGAATTGAGTGTTCCAGCCATACTTGATCGACTCGTGGTCGTCTTTATCGATGATATTCTAGTTTATTCTGAAACTAAGGAGAAGCATGATGAGCATCTTCAGATTGTGCTACAAGTGCTGAGGGAGAAGGAGCTTTATGCGAAATTCAGTAAGTGTGAGTTCTGGTTGAGAGAGGTAACTTTCTTGGGGCATGTTGTCTCTGCTGAAGGAATCAAGATGGACCCTCGAAAGATTGAAGTGATTCTGGAATGGAAGCCACCGAGGTCAGTATCAGAAATTTGAAGTTTTCTAGGTTTAGCTGGGTACTATAGAAGGTTTGTGGAAGGATTTTCTGTGATGGCAGCGCCTTTGACAAAGCTTATAAGGAAGGGAGTACCATTTGTTTGGACTGAGAAACAACAGGAATCTTTTGAGAAGCTGAAGAAAGTTCTGACCGAGGCACCTGTACTGATTCAGCCGGAGTCTGGAAAAGATTTTACCGTATGCAGTGATGCATCACATGTAGGGTTGGGCTGTGAGCTGATGCAATAGGGTAAAGTGGTTGCTTATGCATTGCGACAGTTTAAACCACATGATGTTAACTATCCTACTCATGATCTGGAGTTGGCAGCAGTAATTTTTGTGCTTAAGATTTGGAGACATTACCTGTACGGAGAAAGGTGTATTATATACACAGATCATAAGAGTCTTAAGTACTTGCTGACTCAGAAGGAGCTGAACATTAGGCAGTGGAGATGGATAGAGTTGCTTAAGGATTATGATTGCAAAGCTAATGTGGTGGCTGATGCCCTAAGTCGTAAAACTGTATCTAATTTGAGAGTCATGTTTGCTCGTTTGAGTCTGTATGATGACGGTAGTCTGTTAGCAGAACTGCAGGTTAAGCCAACCTGGGTAGATGAGATTAAGGAAAAATACTCGAGGGATGAGTCCCTGGTTTCTCGATTTCGGCAAGTTAAGAATGGGGATACTTTTGAGTTCAAACTGAACAGTGAGGGAGTTCTGTGTTACCGAGGTAGAGTTTATATTCTGAAGGACTCTGACTTGAGGCAAACAATTCTGAAAGAAGCTCATGGAGGTCTGTGTGCTATGCATCCTGGAGGGAGTAAAATGTATCGCGACTTAAAGGAGTTATATTGGTGGACTGGATTGAAGCGAGAGGTAACGGAAGTTGTGGGAAAATGTTTGACTTGTCAGCAAGTGAAAGCTGAACATCAATTACCTTCCGAACTTTTGCAGCCAGTGAAAGTACCACTTTGGAAGTGGGAGAGGGTAACCATGGATTTTGTGAGTGGGTTACTCTTGACACCGTCAAAAAAGGACTCGATTTGGGTAATTGTGGATAAGTTAACCAAATCTGCTCATTTCATACCTGTCCGCACTGATTTTTTACTTCAGAAGTTAGCCAAATTGTATGTGGCGGAAATAGTGCGACTTCACGGAGTGCCAGTGTCGATTATTTCTGATCGAGATCCTAGGTGTGATCTTAGTTTTGGCAAAAGTTGCATGAGGCGTTGGGTATGCGGTTGAACTTTAGTACAGTGTTTCATCCTCAGACTGATGGTCAGTCGAAAAGGGTTATTCAGATTCTGGAAGACATGTTGAGGGGATGCGTTATCGACTTTCGAGGCAGTTGGGAGGATTACTTACCGTTGGTAGAGTTTGCACACAACAACAGTTATCAGGCAAGTATTCGAATGGCTCCTTATGAGGCACTGTATGGGCGAAGATGTCGTACACCTAGTTGTTGGACCGAGTTGGGTGAACAACAGGTTCTTGGACCTGAGTTGGTCGCAGATACTGAGGATAAGGTCAAGTTGATTAGAGACCAGTTGAAGGAAAGGTTTCACCTTGGAAGAAAATATTAAGGTTTGGGAGGAAAGGCAAGTTAAGTCCGCAGTTCATTGGGCCTTATCGGATTCTTAAGCGAGTGGGTCTACTGGCTTATCAGTTGGAGCTACCTCCAGAGTTGAATAGGATGCATGATGTCTTTCACGTCTCCATGTTAAGGCGGTATCGTTCTGACCCTACTCATGTTCTGTCGGTTACAGAGATCGAGGTCCAAACAGACTTGACTTTTGAGGAAGAGCCTGTGCAGATTTTGGATTGAGATGTTAAGATTTTGAAGAGGAAATCAGTTTCGCTAGTAAAGGTGTTTGGCGTAATCATGGCAGAGAGGAAGCTACTTGGGAGCCAGAAGTGGCGATGCGTCAACAATATCCTCATCTGTTTGATTCAGGTAAAATTTTGAGGACGAACTTTCATTAAGGAGGGTAGAGTTGTAACGCCCCAATTTTCAGGTTTTCTGTGTTTCTGTGATTTTTAAAATTTGTGTGTGTTCTGGTTGGTTAAAATATATATTTTAGTAGGTTAGTGGGCCTTTGGAAGGCCCAAACTTAAGTTAAATCCGTGGTAGTCTTCGAAATTTTAATTTTATGAACAGGTGATGCAATTGGCGTTTGGGCTTTTAAGAGTAAAGTGGTAAAAGATGACATAAAAAGGAGTGTAGTGTAGTGGCAAGGTGGCACCACTTAGGGGACAAGGAAGTGAAGCCATAAAGTAAGCAAGGGGTCCAAGGTTCAAGTCTTGGCTCTTGCAATATATTTTGGTTTTTCTTTTCAATAAATCTGGAAGCAAGTAGGTGCGCTTTAAAGTTTAATGTGCTAGATTTATGATACAAATGAGTTGATGGCCTAGTGGTGGTGGCGTGAGTTGGCATGTGAGAGGACTTTGGTTCGAATCCCTTGGCACGCAAAGGTTGATTATTTTGCTATGTTGGGACGGCAAGAGTTGGTGTTGGTTTTAAACTCTGGTGATGGAGGGATCCCACATCGGGAAGCTAACAAAAGAGTAGATGGAGAGTTGGCTTTAAATAGAGCAAACCATGAGGAGAGTAGGCATACCCTTCTTGGCTGATTCCTTTCGCTTTGTGACGTGCTCGTTTGGGTTGGGCGTCAGCTAAGAGTGTTTGGAGCGCGGATTAACTGCAGTCTCCTAATAGGATTATCGCGTGGGAGATATCGTCATCAATCGTCATCAACCAGGTGTGTAAACGACAACTTCCCTTAGACTGAATCGGTAAAAGACGAAATACCGAAACGTTGGTATTTTGTGAACTCGCGAGCGTGCGAGCGGTCGTGAGATAGTTGTTAATGAATATGGTGCATTTGGATGATTAGAGTGCAGAGTGTGCATTTTCATGCACAACGGCATTTTTGGGCTTAATAGGCCAAAAACGGGCCAATGGGCCAAAGGGCCCACTTTGGCAAAAAGACGAGGTAAGCACTTCTGATTACTTGGTAAACGTTAGAATGAGCATGAAACCTTAGCAATAGGTAATAATTACTGAAATACCCTTATGCATACAAAATTACGATTTTACCCTTAGGGTTATTTTTTTCTGAAAAGCATGATGTTCTGTTTCTGTATACGTATGCCATGACATATTATTTCTGTTGCATGGGACATGGGTTTATATTGATGGAGGAAGCGTTCTAGCAGCCTCGCTGCAATCTGGTGGCCTCGCCACATATATCTGTTCTGGTGACTTCGTCACAATATCTGGCAGCCTCGCTGCAATCTGGTGGCTTCGCCACATATATATATCTGTTCTGGTGGCCTAGCCACAATATCTGTATCTGGTGACTTCGTCACAATATCTGCCAGCCTCGTTGCAATTTCTATAGTGTGTAGCGGTTAGGTGGGTCGAGTAGTCTCCCCACATCGTGTAAGGCTGGTACGGGGGTGTTATGGATGGCTCTGGGTTGGGATTTCTGCATTCATGATATATTTGTTCTGTATCTGCTATGGGCCTATGGGTTTCATTCTGATTTCTGTACTGGGCCAAGGCCCAGATAAGTCTGACTCTGTGGTTTGATATATTTTGGGCTATGGTTGGGTTATGTTACACACTGAGTTTACCGAACTCACCCTTTATTTTCATCTCTGCAGGAAATCCCCAACCATAGTGGGCTCGGAGCTGTGAGGGATTCGGAGTGACCACATCATCTGTAAAGTTGGTTTTTCTAAGTTAGTTTATTTTTATTATTTTTATATTCTGATTTAATTTTGGGTTTTAAGTTGTAATAAGGCCGCTATTTAAATTTTTTTTCCGCTATGGTTTTATTTTCTGATTATATTTATACTATGACGAAACTGCTAGTGTTAGGCTGCGCGAGTTTTCAAAATTAATGAACGTTTTCAAGACTCAACAAGCACAACAAATGGATAGCCTAAAGATTGATAAACTGGCTTTTCATTCAACCGCTGTTTTTACAAAGACCACCCCAATCACTTAAACCAGCGAATGCATACTAAGTCGTAAGTCCATGTGACCGTCAGATCTAGCCATAACGTCTGGGCTGGGTTTGAGGTGTTACAATTCTGGGCCATGTGGTATCTGTTGAAGGGATTAGGGTTGATCCTCAGAAAATTGAAGCTGTTCTGGATTGGAAGCCGCCAAATGCGGTATCTGAGATTTGACGTTTTCTGGGTCTGGCAAGGTATTATAGACGATTTTTTGAGGGGTTTTCATTGATTGCTGCACCTCTGGCTAAGTTGTTGCATAAATGTGTGTCGTTTAACTGGACTGATGCTCAGCAAGAGAGTTTTGAGAAACTTAAGAAAGTTCTGTTTGAGGCCCCTGTCTTGATACAGCCAGAGCCTGGGAAGGAATTTACTGTCTACAGTGATGCATCACACGTTGGTTTGGGTTGTGTATTGATGCAAGAGGGTAAGGTGGTGGCATACACGTCTCGCCAGCTTAAGACTCATGAGGTAAATTATCCAACACATGAATTGGAGTTAGTAGCGGTGGTATTCGCACTAAAAATTTGGAGGCATTACCTATACGGTGAGAAGTGTATCAGTTACACGGATCACAAGAGCCTCAAGTATCTCCTTACTCAAAATGAGCTAAATCTTAGGCAGCGCAGATGGATTGAGCTACTTATGACTGTTCAATTGAATACCGTCCTAGTAAGGCCAATGTGGTGGCTGACACACTGAGCCGTAGGGCTATGACTGATCTGAGAGTGATGTTTGCTCGCCTCAGCTTATTCGATGATGGTAACTTGTTGGTTGAACTCCAAGTTAAACTGATATGGGTTAAGCAGATTAAGGTTAAATAGTTGCAGGATGAGTCACTGGGTTTTGGATTTCGATAGTTAGAGAGTGGTAAAACTTCAGATTTTGGATTGAATAGCAAAGGGGTATTCTGTTTCTGTGGGAGAGTCTGTGTACCGAGGGATACTGATTTGAGACAGTATATACTGCGAGAGGCACATAGTAGTCCTTATGCTATGCATCCCAGTAGGAATAAGATGTACTGAAACCTTCGTAAGCTATACTGGTGGCCAGGTCTTAAGCGTGAAGTTACTAACTTTGTGAATAAATGTTTGACTTGTCAACAGGTTAAGGCTGAACATCAATTACCTTCAAGATTGCTTCAGCCAGTTAAGATTCCACTTTGGAAGTGGGAGAGAGTGACTATGGACTTCGTTAATGGGCTGCCACTGACTCTTGTTAAGAAGGATTTGGTATGGGTCATCACAAATAGATTGACCAAATCTGCTCATTTCTTACCTGTTCGTACTAATTACTCGTTATAGAAGCTGGCTAAACTGTACGTGTCTAAGATAGTGAGACTGCATGGGGTACCAGTTTCCATAATATCTGATAGAGATCTTCGTTCCATGTTTCAGTTCTAGAAAAAGTTACACGAGGCTTTGGGTACAAGGTTGGACTTCAGTCCTGCGTTCCATCCTCAGACAGATGGTCAGTCAGGGAGGGTGATTCAGATACTGGGGGACATGTTAAGGAGTTGTGTGATTGACTTCCAAGGTAGTTGGGAGGACTATGTGCCGTTAGCAGAGTTCGTGTATTACAATAGCTACCAGTCTAGCATATAGATGGCACCTTACAAAGCACTATATGGTCGTAGGTGTCGTACTTCTTCAGGTTGGACTGAGTTAGGCGAATAGCGTGTTGTGGGCCCTGAGTTGGTTTCTGATACAGAGGATAAAGTTAAAGTAACTTGGGATCGATTGAAGGTAGCATTACACAGACAGAAGTCCTATGCGAATCTGAAACATAAGGAGATTGAGTATTCTGTGTAGGACTTAGTATTTTTCATGGTCTCGCCATGGAAGAAGGTTTTGAGTTTTGGACAAAAGGGCAAGCTAAGCCCTAGGTTCATTGGCCCTTACCCCATGCTGAAGCGTGTGGGACCGGTTGCCTATCAACTTGACTTACGTCCAGAGTTGGATCGGACTCACGATGTGTTCCACTTCTCCATACTGAGGCGTTATCGCTCTGATCCTATACATATTATCTCAACTGAAGAGATTGAGGTTAGGCCAGATCTGACCTTTGAAGAAGAGCCGGTCCAGGTTCTAGACCGTGATGTAAAGATCCTGACGAAGAAGTCCATCCTACTAGTTAAGGTACTCTGGCGTAATCATAGCTTAGAGAAAGCCACGTGGGAACCCGATGAGGCGATGCGACAACAATACCCTCATCTATTTTGATCAGGTAAATTTGGAGGCCGAAATTTCTTCTAGGAGGGTAGAGTTGTAACTCCCCAAATCTTAAGTGATTAATTTTGTATGTTGTATTGCATAAATATCTGTCTGCTTCAATGATTATCTGTTCTGTGAGTGTTTGAGAAGCCTTGGGTTCAAACCTTGGCTTTAGCAAAATTTTTTCTTTTAATGGAATAAAACCATTGGCTCTAAACAGTAGGTTTTTAAATAATTGTGGGGTAAATATGTCATAAAAAGGCTTACTGATCTAGGGGATAAGGCCGTGTGGATTGTTCCATGAGGTTTGAGGTTCGAGACTTGGTGGTGAAAAAGGGGTGATTATTTTTGCTGCTGTGCCGTGTAAGAGATTGTAAGTCAGTGGGATTCTAATCCTAGTGGGCAGTTGAAGTGGTTGAGGGATGAAGGGAATGGTGTAGCCGAAATTTAGGAGGAAATATGGGATTGGATAAAGAAGTGAGCAGTTGAGAGATTTGGGGAGGGTGTTGAGAAGGAAATTAAGGAATTTTGGGAAGAATGGGAGTGTTGTGCCGTAAGTGGGAGTGCCTTTTTGCCAAAATCACCCTCTAGCTCACTTAAACTCCTTGGTGTCGAATTCCTACCTTTTGGTTTTTACTGCTTCGTATTTTTTTTGTGAAACGGATTGGTAGTAGTGATCATTTGGGGTTTTACTCATTTTGGTCTTTTTCGAGTTTGTTCTCCTCTAAATTCTTTGATGACCTATTGCCTCTGCTCCTCTCCCCTCTCGTAATCAAGCCTCTCATTGGCTGAATACCTCTACCTTGGTTATTAGCCGACTCTTTTCTTCCTTTCCCTTAGTCCAATGATTCCCTCTTGACCGAGTGCACCTTTTTTTCTTCTCCTTCCCTCTTTTCTCTCTCCCTATTCTTTTCCCTTTCATATTGGTGCCTTGGCCGAACACCCCATCTTACCTTTTTATTTTGCTTTCGGATGGCAAGTGTTCTTTGATCAATTGGGTTCGCGCGCACGGTTCTCTTTTCTCACCCTAGTGCTTTTCCGTTGGCTGAATATTGATAGATAAGCCTCAGTTTCACTTCTTTCCCTTTTGATTTTTCACCTTGTTGAACCATCTTTTACTTTTTCTCTTCTTGTCGGTTACCCTTCTGTTTACCTTTCAAATCATTCCTTATTCTTGGTTCTGTATGCGATACATCATTGGTCTACAATTTGCTCAGTCGTTGTTGTTAAGTGTGGTACGGTTGTGATGGTGTTATACTTCAAGTGAGAGTCTAATATAAAAAGGTGGTGTCTTTTGTGAAGTTGGTGGTCGAAGTTGATTGGCACATCCCCTGAGAATCAAGGGTGCGATTACTATTGGCTTTTGGAAGAAGATTGTGATTGTTTTGGAACTCCGTTAGTTTCCAATTGAAACATGGGTTAAATAACTAATTAGATGTCATATTAATTATTCTTCAGGTATAAGAGTGTTCGGAGCTCGGGTTAACTCCAAATCGCATCAGGTGTGTAACCACACTACCATAATCGTAAATCGACAATAGCTGAAATAGGTGACTGTCGACACGACACGAGCATGCGCTCGCTTGTGTGGTAATTCGAACGCCTAAACGTGGGCGTAAGATCGTTAAGGCCGCGTATTAGCGATTTCATGGTCTAAGGCTGATTTGGGCCACGATGGGCCAAAAGGTCGTGTGGGCCCTACGGGCCTGTAGACCCCACACGGGTAAACCACACGGTAGTATAGAGATTATTGGGCCAGGTTGTGTAGTTCACACGGCCAAGGCCAGTTTTGAGCTTTGTGGGTCACACAGGCGTGTGGGCCCACGTGGGCCCGCATATGGCCCTTGGGCCCATTTTTACTGTTTGACTGTTAAGGTTGCACGAGTTGTCTAAGACGACTGTGGACCTACTATTGGGTCAATAAATATACTTAGACCCTAAAATTGATAAATGACTGTTATGCCCCTATGAGGTAAAATGACTGTTATGCCCTTATGTATGTATGACTATAATCTAGCAAGCCATTTTGTATATTTATACTGCATACAGGCATGATATTATGATATGTTGCATAGGGATGGATTTATTATTGTTTGGAGGAAGTGTACTGTACTGGCAACTTTGCTGCAACCACTGTTTAGTGCCGCAACCGGTGTTATTTTGGAGTATGGGGATGGGTAGGTTGATTTTATCCCCACATGAAGTGTGGGGCTGGACGGAGTGGAATGTAGAGGCTGGTTGGGTAGGATCTCTGTTTGCATTTTGTACTATTATTGATACTGTAATGGGCCAGGGCCCACACTGATACTCATACTGTAATTGGCCAAAGCCCTAACTGAAATTGAACTGTTACTAAAATGGGCTTAGGCCTAGACTGTAATTGCCTACTATATGCCTAACTGTTTTTAAGGGATTACACACTGAGTTTTCAGAAACTCACCCTTTTTTCTTTTTTGCGCAGGTAATCCTTAGGTGAATCGGTGTTGAGAGGGACTCGAAGGTGGCCACACAATCGCATTTTCTTCCATTTTTAACTTTTATTTTATAAGTAATTTAATTTGGGTATTTGTTTTGTAATAAGGCCTCTTTAAGTTTTTTTTATTTTAATTTGGGATTAATTTACTTTGATTCATATCTGTTAGTAGTAGGCTACGGATTTCCAGAAAGATAAATTCTTTTCAAACCACCACGTTTACGCCACATATTTTAAAAGCTTCCGCAACAAACATTGTTTTAAAGTGTAACAACAATCTAATATGATTAACATTTTGCTAAAACGATTTGAGTTTTAACAATAAACAAGATGTCCTAAATTTTCGTAAAGATCACAATGAGGTTTTAATGTAGAATGGATTTTTCAATGTGACATCGCAGATTTAGCCATAACGTTTAGGCTGGGTATGGGGTGTTACATTAAGTCTTAATCATGCATTTGGGACTAAATTGATAAAATATAAAAATTTTAGACGCTTAGGAAATTCGCAACTTTTGAAGTGACACACGCCCGTGTGAACAGGCCGTGTGCCTCACACGGCATTAGACACGCCCGTGTGTCTAAGCCATGGCAGAATAGGGCATACATATTGAATTGCCCACATGGCCACAAGACATGCCCGTGTGCGAGATTATGTGAAAATTAGGGATGCTACTGACTTGGGTCACATGGCCGACCACACACTCGTGTGCCAGCCCGTATGCCACGCACGATCGATAGACACACCTGTGTGTCTTGGCAGTGTCAAAACTGTAGGGTATACTGACTTTAATTCGTAGAGTACCCCAGGGGACACACGGGCATGTAACATGACCATGTGTCACATATGGCTGAGACACACGCCCGTGTCCCTGTCCGTATGGACAAAAATAGGCCATTTGAAAAGCCAAATTTGCCACCCTAAAACATAAGAATTTACATTCATAGTTGACCACATTAAAGCAACTTAATTGGCAACCAAATTTACCAATTCAATACACATTATAAGCCACATCCAAATTTACCATTTACATATTCAAATACCTACATAACCACATATACAACTCATTCATCTAACATCTATATATATCAAGACTTATATGCATAATTTCATTCAAATATTATCATACCAAAACATACCATCATTAAGCACATATATGCAATCCAAATATGATACCAAAATAAGCCAAATCACATGGCTTAACTTATATACAAATTCATTCTCAAACTATAATACCAACACAACTATTACCATCAAACTAGCCTATACATGCCATATTTACATAAGTTCATAAGTTTAAAATACCAATCGAAAATTGGATAGTGTGATGTGCAACTCCGACTTGTCTGAAACGAGTGAGCTAACGAACCCTATAAGACATAGAAAACGAAATAGAGTAAGCTTATAGCTTTGTAAGCCCGTATAATTCAGAATTAAACTTACCATTTAAATATAATCAAATCAATAATAAAATGCCAACAATTCAATTTAACCATCACCTAATCACACATAATCATCACATGTTAGTCATTTAACTAATACATAAACTATTTACTAAAATAATACTTCATACCTTTCCAAACTCATATATCATATATATAACTTTAGTAAGATTTATAAACCGCAATTTGTCCGTATAACATTATTTAGGCCCGTTGAACCTATTAGAACTTCAAAGGATAATAGAGTGAACAATTTCAGTAATCCATCAATTCATCATCATACATGCTCTTTCGAGTCATGGGCGGTAAGCTCTTACTGAGCTGATAAATAGTAAGCTCTATTGAGTAGAAAATAGTAAGCTCCATTGAACTGAACAGTAAGCTCTTACGAGCTATGGTGAGTCCGCAACAAAAGAAGGAGCTCAACCATTATGGTAATTCTAGTAACATGTCACTCGTATCCAATGAGTTCCAATAGTTCAAACGGGGCTCGGTAACACATACAATATAACAATAAGACATTTATACTTCAAATATCTCAATTATAAACATTCTTTTTAATAATCACAAGTATAGAAAAGTTCAATTCTAATTATACGAACTTACCTCGTATTTGCTTGTATAACTGTCGTCTACTCGTCTATCTTTCGTTTCCCCCGATCTAATTCCTGTATTTGCTTATCTTGATCTATATGATATCAAATTAACTCATTAAAACTTTCATTCAATTCAATTTTGCCTAAAATACTTATTTTGGCTAAATTACAAATTTACCCCTAAACTTTTGACTACTTTGCAATTTAGTCCTTAACACATAAAAATGCAAAATTGCACAATTAAGCCCTAACCCAAGGTAGCCTAATTTCAATGGGATCCATATTAGCCCATATTTTCATTTTATTCACATTTTTAACCATAACATTTCTATCTATCACAATTTAATCCCTAATTCTCATTTTTGCCAAAAATCACTTTATAAAACTTGTATAACTATTAAAAACCATTAATAATCTAACAAGAAACTTTAAAATACTCAAGTATTCAACAATGGCATATCTCAAAATCTATAACAGTTTCAAAAACAAAGGTACGAGCTAGCTAGAGTAAGCTGCAACAAGCTCAAAAACGTAGAAATCATTAAAAACTGAGCTAAAATTGTACCTTAATCAAAGATTGAAGTTTCTGAAACCATGGAAGCTCAAAAACCTTATTTCTTTCTCAACTTTAGGCAAGAAGATGGATAGAAAAACATTATTTTAATTTTGTTTTATTATTAACTTAATACATAAATTACCATTATAACATTATTATTGAACTTAATATATCATGTAATTCATGGACATAAATGTCCTCTAACTTAAATTATGGTTAAATAACATTATAAGGATTCCATGTTAATAAATCATAGCTATTTAATACCTTTAAACAATAGAACTCAACTTTTACGCATCACACGATTTAGTCCTTTTTACCGAATTAAGCATTTAAATGGTAAAATTTCTTTACGAAACTTTCACATAATTAATCTATCATATGTAGACCTTATTAAAATAATAAAATAAATATTTTAACTTCAAATTTGTGGTCCCAAAACCACTATTCCAATTTGTCCTAAAAACGGGCTGTTACAACTCCACATTCTTCCATTTATCCCTTTCCTTGAACCTGTTATTTCGACTTGTGCTAATTACAGAAAGTACATCCCTTGATTCAGGGTAGTTAGCTTTAAGGATATATATTTCATTACATTGCTCCCTTAACTTCCTCCTATTTTCCTTACTTTATTAGTGACCACGTTTAAAATTTTCTATTTCACCATTGACCTTCATTGTTAATTCATTTTTCTCCAGATGAATGGTGGACCTTGACGTAGCTAGACAAGGGTTGCCTAACAAAATCTAAGACTAAAATTTTTTTCGTAATGATAAAACTGCACACTTTGACTAACACATCTTCTAATACTCCTTTCGTATGCATTGAAGATTTGTCAGCCAATTATAGTGTAATTTGTGTGTTCTTTAGGTCCCCTAACCTGAGTTTTTCATATATGGATAGAGGCATTAAATTGATACTACCTCCTAAATCACATAGTTGGATACTCCCTATCTCTATGGGAATTGTAAAACTTCCTAGGTCTTTCAGCTTTTGAGGAGCCTGTCTAGATATAATAGCACTACAAGAAGTGCTCATATTAACTTGTTCTCCTGCTTTAATTGTCCTAGCCTAGACATGATTTCTTTTAAAAATTTGGCGTACTTAGGGACTTTTTCAATTAGTTCAATCAAAGGCAAGTGTAGCACCCAAAACCCGGCCCAGACACTATGGCCAAATTTGATGTGTCACATTGAAGTGTTTTAGCAAAAATCGTGTTTTCATTGAAACCCTTCTTAAAATAAAAGAAACCTTAATTAACTTAAAAAAAAACCTTTCAGTTACGAAAGCCTTGTTTAAAACATTTGATTTAAGAAAACTTAATATTTAAGAATTTAATTGCGGAAACGTAGAAACACACTATAATTTAGCAAACCCATGTTCAACTTCTTGTAATTACAGTGAAAATTAATAACAATAATTCAGGTAATAATAACATAATGAAAAGCTTATTACAATCTGGTCTGAAACATACTTAAAAAGAAATAATACTTAAATGCTAAAAAAAAACCCAAGTCCAAAACATCTTGCTAGCTGGCTACCCAGAGTCCCTCCAAACATCGAACCTTTTACTGAGCATCACCTGAAAATAAAATAAAAGAGGGGGTGAGTTTTCGTAAACTCAGTGTGTACAACCCTCGGCAAAAACAAGCATTCAAAATAAAAAAATAAAAAAACATCATTCATCAATCATGCAATGCAATCCCATCCAAATTATCCATCCGCTAGACACCAGCTCCATCCCCCGTCACACCACGTGGGGATATAAATATCAACCCACCCAACCCACACACCATGGTAGCCCGATTGCAGAACTACCTTCATTTACATATTGGGCTTTAAAATCCGTCGGTGGATCCACGATTGTCAAGCAACCATGATATCCTCATATACTTCCTCCGTTCTATAATTCCCACCCATATGCAACCTAAGCAGAATATCATATGTATGCATGTCACATCCATAAAACTTACATTCAGCACCTAGGGGTAATTCGGTCATTTTTGCCCTTAGGGGCATTTCGGTAATTTTTCCTTAATTATGGTTTTCACTTACCTTGGCCCGTTAACAAGTCCCGCAAGCTAGGATGAACGAATACTATGCACCAGGTAGGATCTCAGAGGAGAGGAGGTGGGTCAATAAGACCGCTTAAGTACCAAGCTCTCCCTAGATCCAATCCTAGACATGCATATACCCGTTGCCACACCTTAACCCCTTTGACCTGTCCACAGTCGCAATATATTAATTCAGTCTTATGTGGATATCATATACCAGGCCTATAACCCCTTACAAAGCCCAAACAATTTCACATACCTATATCTGGCCCACTAAGCCCAATCATATTCATATGGCCCATTAGGCCCAAATCACCAATATATGGCCCATTAGGCCCAAATCACATTTATATGGCCCATTAGGCCCAGCCACATTCATATTTATGCTCACATACAAGTTCCTATCACATAGCATCAACATTCAGTTTTTGCCTATTATGGGCCCAACAGCCCACCGGGCCTATTTAGCCCATTCCAACCCATATAGCCAAATCATAACCCAAGTCCATGAAATCACCCGTGGGCCTCAGGCAACCTATTGGTCTCCCCCTTACGAGTGTTCGCGCACTCGCAAGACTATCGTAGCCAAACTTTCGGCTTTTCGGCATTTCGACTTTTGCTGATACATAATGTGTGTGCAGTGTATGTACACACCTGGTAAGCAAACTTGATGCGATCTCCTTAGCCCAAACCTACAATCAATATCACTCAAAGACTAATCACACATACTTATCGATTACTTTACCAAAAGTCGGAATCTCACCTTAACTTTACCTGAATGCCAAGCCTTTACTAGCTTTTACTTTGATCACTAAACACGCGTATTTCTCAGATCTAAAGAGCAAATCGCTAGGAATCCAAAACCAAGATTTGACATAATTCCCTACCAAAGTCGATTAGAAAGAAGTGAGGGACCGAATACTCGATACTTATCAAAAATCAATTGGGAGAGCGAATACTTACACTAAAATCGACTGGGTGGAAAGAGTAGTGGCAGTACCAAGGGTATTCGGCTCTTAGAGATTGAATGGAAACAATTGATTACTCAGCACCAAATAAGAGAGGAAGAAGAATCAACTAAAGCAAAGAAAATATTGAGTAGAGGAGGAATAAGAATTCGGCACAAAGAAAAAAAAGAAAAAGGGTTTTCGACTTTTTAGAGAAAAGGGTTTCTGGCACAAAGTGAAGGGAAATTCAGCATTAGCTTTTCAATACTCCCATTCAGCACCTATTTATAGCCTTATAGCCGAATTCTTCAAGCCCAAGTTCCCACTTCAGCTCTACTTACTCCTCTCTTCTTATCTCCTTGTTTTTCTCCCTGATTACCCCTTAATCCTTTCCTTAATTTTCTCTTCTGAACACTCCCCTTAGAGTCCATCTTCACACCACTTCAATCCTTTTAGAAGGCCAAAATTAAACTCTAAAAACACTAATCTAGGATTCGAATCTTGGACCTCCTTGCTAGCTACTAGCGCCACCTCACTACACCTTATGTGGCGTCACTTAGCCACTCCACCACAGGCTCTTTTTTTTATACTATTTCCCCTAACTTTCTTTAAAAACCCAACTACTTGCCAGCCCTGATTCTTTTAATATCTAAACTATAATTTCATTTATTCCTAGGTTCGAACTCAAACTTAACTAAGACCTACTAAAATTGTCGCTTGGATAAGAATATTAAACATAATTTTTATCAAAATCGAAAATTAAGAAAATTTGGGATTTCAAGATTTTTGGGTTTGGGGATTTTTGGGGCGTTACAGCAAGTTAACATTTAATTTTAAAAAAAAAGTTCAAAAAACTCGTCTTCATTCCATTTTTGTCTCTCTTCCAATGTTGAAGGGAATGGTACCTATATGGTAGCAGGTTGTTTGTCAGCCTCCTGGGGCTCCTATTGAAGATTTTCTACATTCTCTCTTATCTACTCTTGTGTCAGAGTTTCTGGGCTACTCAAGATTTTTCCTGAACGAAGTGTGATTGCTTTCACATGCTCCTTCCCTTCCTTTCAAGGATTATTTTCAGTATTGCTAGGAATGTCGGTGCCAATTTGTCTTCTGATATATCCCACTATACTCATCAATTGGCTCATTTCATCTTCCAGCTTAGTTAATTTTTTACTCGAATTAGTGCACTCAGATTGCATTTGCTTCACATTTGTCCTCATTAACTGTGTTTCCCCATCTATCCGATCCAAGCAATGACCACATATAGTATGGTCATTTAGGTTGGCTCTTTCTTGAGGTTTCTGTAAATAAAGAGGTTGATAATTAGTGTTTTTGACTTAATTCGAAGTATTGCCTCCTTCTTGATTTTCTCACATCTCAGGTTTGGGTGATCTTTCCATCCAGGATTGTACATATTTGAATATGTGTTTCCACCCCTATTTTGTCCTAGGTTCGAACTCAAACTTAACTAAGACCTACTAAAATTGTCGCTTGGATAAGAATATTAAACATAATTTTTATCAACATCGAAAATTAAGAAAATTCGGGATTTCAAGATTTTTGGGTTTGGGGATTTTTGGGGCGTTACAGCAAGTTAACATTTAATTTTAAAAAAAAAGTTCAAAAAACTCGTCTTCATTCCATTTTTGTCTCTCTTCCAATGTTGAAGGGAATGGTACCTATATGGTAGCAGGTTGTTTGTCAGCCTCCTGGGGCTCCTATTGAAGATTTTCTACATTCTCTCTTATCTACTCTTGTGTCAGAGTTTCTGGGCTACTCAAGATTTTTCCTGAACGAAGTGTGATTACTTTCACATGCTCCTTCCCTTCCTTTCAAGGATTATTTTCAGTATTGCTAGGAATGTCGGTGCCAATTTGTCTTCTGATATATCCCACTATACTCATCAATTGGCTCATTTCATCTTCCAGCTTAGTTAATTTTTTACTCGAATTAGTGCACTCAGATTGCATTTGCTTCACATTTGTCCTCATTAACTGTGTTTCCCCATCTATCCGATCCAAGCAATGACCACATATAGTATGGTCATTTAGGTTGGCTCTTTCTTGAGGTTTCTGTAAATAAAGAGGTTGATAATTAGTGTTTTTGACTTAATTCGAAGTATTGCCTCCTTCTTGATTTTCTCACATCTCAGGTTTGGGTGATCTTTCCATCCAGGATTGTACATATTTGAATATGTGTTTCCACCCCTATTTTGATATAATTCATGTCCTTGATTGGATTTTTGATAAAATAGAAGAGCAGTTTGTTCCCTCCATATATGGATGGTGCACTATTCTCAGACTCTAAGCAGTCGATTTTGTCCACTAGCTGTTGATATCTATCATCCTCCTGGACAAGTTTTACCATAGATGGTCTCTAGCCATATGTATATTGTAACAGCCCGATTTAGGGCCAAAACGGAATAGTTGTTTCAAAACCACAAATTCGAGATATAAATAATAGTTTTATTATCAATTTAAGGTCTATGGCATGATTTCATGACTGTGTGAAAATTTTGTTTAGAAATTTTATCGATAGAGGCTCCAATTTGATATTTAGGACTAAAATACAAAAGTTGTAAAATGTGTGTTCTAGTTCACAAAGGTACTAAGTACTTGTGAGTAATGGGTTTTTAAAGTGGAGGTCCTTGTATAGTAATTAGACCATTATACTAGTTTGGACAAAAATACCTAAAGGAAGATAAAACATCATAGTTTTTCATGAAGGGTAATTTAGTCATTTGGTAAATAAAATAATAAAATGGGAAAACAAAGCTAAAATTTGGTATCATCTTCATCAAGTTGGCCGAAACTCTCATAAACACCATAGCAAGGGTTTTTCGAAGCTTTCAAGCTCAATAGTAAGTGCATTCAAGCCCCGTTTTTAATGTTCTTTACATTTTTGAAATCATCGTAGCTCGGTTTACCTATTTCTACCATTATTTTGAGTTAAGGTTTATGTTTAAAAATTTACCCATGAATGATATGCATGTATTTTGATGTTTGATGGTAGAATATGAATGTTTGAGGTTAGGAGAACGATCTTTTCTAAGCGATTTTTAGCGAAAACGAGCAAAACGATATAATTGGTAAAAATACCTAATGCTCATAAGTACATGATAAAGTGAGAATTTGATGTTGTTATAGAAGAGAAAAATGTTCAGCATGTCATAAAAGATAAGAATAAAGGCTGAAATTAAATTTTCGAGCCTAGGGGCAAAATCATAATTTTGTAAAAGTTAGGGGGCAAAAATGTAATTTTTGCATAATGTGATTTTTGGATTGAAATAAATAATATGAGTGTTAAATGAGCTGAATGTGTTGTTATAGATCAAGAAAGGCGTGGAATCGACCTCGAACGGGGGAAGGAAAAGGTTTTGGACTAAATTGCAAAATTTCCATATTTTGCACCGAGGCAAGTTTGTATGTAAATAATACATTAACTTCATTTACATTTTTGTATTTCAGCCTATTTTATATATTTTAGTTGATTTTTGAATCATAAATCGACTACTGGAAGAATGAAAATAAGTAATAGTGAGAAATCCCAGTTGAACTTTCGGAAAGATTGAATAATATAGATGAAATGTAGCTAGGTCACATGTATGGTGCTGAGTGCACATCATGTGTACAAGAGAGCTACAAGATACTATGTAGTAGCCAGGTCACATGTGTGATACAGGATGTATCCCATGTAGACAAGAGAGCTACGGGAGAGGATAAATGTAGCTAGGTCGCATGTGTGATTCCAAGTGAAAGACACCATGTAGACAAGAGAGCTACGAGATAAATTGGCTAGGTCACATGGGTGGTACTAAGTGTTCACCATGTGTACAAGAGAGCCGAATTATATGAAATATGATGGTGGAGCTATGTGCTGAAACCACCAAGTATCGAGGATTGATCCGAATTGTTCAACGGGATGATTTTATAGTGACATTGTAATCATGAACCTACACTTGTGATGTATGAAATGTGGTGAAAGTGAATTGTGATATGTAGGCTAAATGAGGTAAATACAAAGAAAGTGTGAAAGAGTGAATTAGCAATAATATTGTTTTGGACAGTTGCAGTGACATGAATTTGAAAAACCACCAAAAATAGTAGGAATTTAATTAGAGGCTGAATGAGATATGAATTTAAATATTAATGAGTCTATTTTCATGTAAAAGAAACAGAGCAAGTAAAGAAACTTTATATTTTGAGATATTTATATTTGTGTGTGACTTGCTTAGAATGACTATGTGATCCCTTGTTCTAACTTTGAAAAATCATTAAAAATTGTAAGAAAATAATTAAGAAATATAGTTTATATGTCTAGATTACTTATTAAGTCTAGTTTTATATGAAGCAAATTTCATGGCTATTTGAATTGTGTACTAGGAGGAATTCAATTCGTAGTGAACAGAGGTCAGATCAGTCGAGCTGTATAACAGGGGAAATTTTAACTAATAAACTGTACTAATTGGCTAGACAAAAAAATTCTAGAAAAAAAATTAGTAAGAAGTAATATGAGTCTAGTTTCAGGAAAATTTTACGAATTTAAATTTTGAGTTTTTTAACTCGAGTTATGATTTATTTAGTGAGTATGACGCAGTAGAGACAGCTTGACCAAAGTGGAGTAAATGGTGAAATTAAAAGTAGATACACTTGAGTTATTGTGTAAATATATTAGATTCTTTATTCATTATTTACATACTTGCTTAATAAGCTTACCTTCTTTTCTCTCTTTTATCTTATAGTGTCGTCCAGCTTGCACAGGAGTCAAGGATCGTTGAAGATCTGCCTGCACTATCAATATTTTTGGGTATTTGAACTAAACATTTTGAATTATGGAATATATAGTAGACTTAGTTATTTTGTTACGTGTCGTAATTGTCTAGGTTTTAAAATATTAAGTATAGTATTTGACTGATTATTTTGTACAAAGCCTTTGAAATTGGCTAATATTATTAAAGGCATATGTTATAATGATTCATGATCAAATTGTATGCCATATTTTTGTCTTGGTTTTATTTAATGCTATGTACTATGAATCGGTAATACCTCGTACCTTGTTCCGGTGATGGATACGGGTAAAGGGTGTTACATTTAGTGGTATCAGAGCCATGGTTTAGTCAGTTCTCAGACTAATAAAGCGTGTGTAAAAGTCTAGCTATACATGCCATAAATATACTGTGATAGTATGGTGACTCTTGATTATTCTAAACTGTGTTTTGTTTTAATATAGTAATGGATCCTGACGGAACTGCGGCTGATGATGCTGCCAGTAATGCGCCGGCTCCCGCACAAGGGACCTTGCCTGTAGAAAGTAGATCTGAGACATTAAGACAGGGAGATGAGGCTCGGGATGCCTTTCTCCAAATGATGAGCAATTGGTATACTGAGTTTATTCGAGCAAACCAAAATGCTCAACCTCCTCCACCCCTCCCATACCTCAAACGGTTCCTGTAGCTGCTCAAGGCATAGATTTGGTAAGAATGATCAAGCCTCTGGTTGACAAGATTCAAAAATAAGGGGCCGAAGAGTTTAGAGCAAAGATCGATGATGATCCCGAGAAGGCGGAGTTCTAGCTTGAAAATTCTATCAGTGTATTTGATGAGCTTTCATGTACATCCGATGAGTGCTTAAAGTGTGCTGTATCACTTTTGAGAGATTCGGCCTACCATTGGTGGAAGACTTTGGTAGAGTGGTGCCAAAAGAAAAGGTTCCTTGGGATTTCTTCCAAGAAGAATTCAGAAAGAAATACATAAGTCAACGATTTATTGACCAAAAATGGAAGGAGTTCCTTGAATTGAAGCAGGGCAAGATGCCTGTGGCAGAGTATGAACGTAAATTTGTAAGACTCAGCAAGTATGCCCAGGAATGTGTGTCCACCGAAGCTATTATGTGCAAGAGATTTGAGGATGGACTAAATGAGGACATTAAAGTGCTTGTGGGAATTTTGGAGCTAAAAGAATTTGTAGTATTGGTTGATCGAGCTCTTAAAGCCGAAGAATTGAACAAAGAAAGAAGAAAAGCTGCTATTGAGGCTCGAAATGCCAGAAAGAGGTCGATAAGCAAGTCATTTCAATCTCAATCAAAGAGGTCCAAAGAGACAAACCCTCGAATGACAGTCTCAGCTGGGGACTCACACAGAGATCGTGGTAAGGCATATTCGGGGTCTAAAGCTCAAGCTACTTCAGTGGCAAGTGTGGGTAATATGCAGCCTAGAAAGCCCGAATGTCAGCAATGTGGCAGGTAACATTTTGGTAAGTGTTGGGAAAACGAGCGAGCTTGTTTCAGGTGTGGTTCTCGCGAACATTTTATCAAAGACTGTCTGGAGAAAGTTAAAGAAGAAAAATTTCAGAGTGCTAGACAGAATACTACCGCTAGTAGAGGTAGACCACCGAGAAATACTAGAGGTGAGGCTAGCAGTAAAACTGTGATGAAAGATTCAACGACGAGATCAGAAGCTAGAGCGCCTGCTAGAGCTTATGCCATACGTGCCCGAGAGGATGCATCATCCCCTGATGTCATTACTGGTACATTTTCTCTCTATGATACTATTGTTATTGCATTGATTGATCCCGGGTCTACTCATTCCTATATTTGTGTGAATTTAATATCTAATAAGAAGTTGCCTGTTGAATATACTAAGTTTACGATTAAAGTGTCGAACCCCTTAGGCCAATATGTGCTAGTTGATAAGGTTTGCAAGAATTGCCCATTAATGATTCAAGGTCACTGTTTTCCGGCTAATCTGATGTTGTTACCATTTGATGAGTTTGACGTTATCTTGAGAATGGACTGGTTGACATTGTATGATGCCAAGGTAATTTGTAAATAGAAAACACTAGAGTTGAAATGTGAAAATGGTGAAATTCTGTGGGTTGAAACAGATGAATCAAATAAATTGCCTATGGTGATTTCGTGCATGTCTGCTCAAAATACATGAGGAAAGGGTGTGAAGCTTATCTTTCCTATGTAATGAATACTGAAATGTCTGAATTGAAGCTTGAATCAATGCCGATAGTCTGTGAATTTCCAGATGTATTCCCAAAGGAATTGCCAAGGTTTCCTCCAGACAGAGAGATAGAGTTTGCCATTGATTTTTTGCCGGGGACTGTACCGATCTCGATTACTCCATATAGAATGGCTCCGACTGAATTAAAAGAATTGAAGGCTCAGTTGCAAGAGTTAACAGACAAAGGATTCGTGAGACCGAGTTTCTCTCCCTAAGGTGCTCCTGTATTGTTTGTAAAGAAGAATGATGGCTCAATGATACTTTGCATTGATTACCGTCAGCTCAATAAGGTGACTATAAAGAACAAGTACCCGTTACCGAGGATTGATGATTTATTCGATCAGTTAAAGGGGGCAATAGTGTTTTCAAATATCGATTTGAGGTCCGGCTACTACCAGTTGAGAGTTAAGGAGTCGAATGTGCCGAAAACTGCCTTTTGGACAAGGTATGGACATTATGAGTTTCTTGAGATGCCTTTTGGCTTAACAAATGCTCCAACTATATTTATGGACCTGATGAATCGAATCTTTCAGCCATATTTGGATAAGTTTGTAGTAGTGTTCATAGATGACATTCTAATTTATTCTCGGGATGATTCTGAGCATGCCGAACACTTGAGAACCATTTTGCAGATCTTGAGAGAAAAGAAACTATTTGCTAAGTTTAGTAAAAGTGAGTTCTGGCTTCGTGAAGTCGGATTCTTGGGGACTATAGTCTCAGGTGATGGTATTCGGGTGGATCCGAGCAAAATTTCCGCGATCGTTGATTGGAAATCGCCAAAGAATGTATCCGAGGTTAGAAGCTTTTTAGGCTTAGCTGGGTATTATAGACGTTTTTTCGAAGGATTTTCGATGATTGCCTCTCCTATGACTAAGTTACTGCAAAAGAATGTTAAGTTTGAATGGACTGATAAATGTCAGCAGAGTTTTGAAAAGCTGAAAGCACGATTGACTGAAGCACCAATTTTAGTACAGCCCGAGCCAGGGAAGGAGTTCGTAATTTATAGTGATGCATCATTGACAGGCCTTGGATGTGTACTAATGCAAGAGGGTAAAGTGATAGCTTATGCCTCGAGACAGTTAAAGCCGCATGAGAAGAATTATCCTACACATGATTTGGAATTGGCCGCTATTGTCTTTGCCTTAAAGATTTGGCGACATTATTTGTATGGTGAAAAATACCGAATTTTTACTGATCACAAAAGTTTGAAGTATTTGATGAATCAAAAGGATTTAAATCTGCGACAGCGGAGATGGCTTGAATTATTGAAGGATTATGAGCTAGTGATTGATTATCATCCGGGAAAAGCAAATGTAATTGCTGACGCCTTGAGCAGGAAATCTCTTTTTACTTTGAGAGCCATGAATACGGGGTTAGCATTGTCTGATGATGGGTCAATCTTAGTAGAGATGAGGGCTAAACCGTTATTTCTCCAGCTAATTTGTGATGCTGAAAAGAACGATAGTGAGTTGCAAACCAAGAGAACTCAGTGCGAATCAGGTTACGACTCAGATTTTCGAGTTGAACCAGATGACTGTTTGATGTTTCGAGACAGGATATGTGTACCAAAAAATGATGAATTGATTCAAAAAATATTACATGAGGCGCATAGTGGCTGTTTGTCTATTCACCCTAGTAGCACAAAAATGTATAATGATTTAAAGAAATTATATTGGTGGCCAGGCATGAAAAGCGACATTTCTGAATTTGTAACCAAGTGTTTGATCTATCAACAAGTAAAAGCTGAGCATCAAGTGCCTTCAGGATTACTCCAACCGGTAATGGTGGTTGAGTGGAAATGGGATAGGATTACCATGGATTTTGTAACTGGTTTGCCTCTGACTCCTATAAAGAAGGATGTTGTCTGGGTAGTGGTTGAGAGGTTAACAAAGTTGGCTCACTTTATACCGGTACGTACCGATTACTCACTTGATAAATTAGCTGAATTATATATTGTTGAAATTGTGAGGTTGCACGGGGTACCTATGTCTATAATATCAGATAGAGATCCGAGGTTTACCTCGAGATTCTGGAAAAAGTTACAAGAAGCTTTGGGCACAAAATTGAACTTTAGTACCGCGTTTCATCCACAAACAGATGGTCAGTCAGAAAGAGTAATCTAAGTACTAGAAGATATGCTTAGATGCTGTGTTTTGGAATTTGAAGGCAGTTGCGAGAAATATCTACCTTTGGTTGAATTTTCCTACAATAACAGTTTTCAGTCGAGTATACAGATGGCACCATACGAAGCCTTGTATGGTCGCAAGTGTCAGACTCCTTTATATTGGACCGAACTTAGTGAGAAACAGATTCGCAGAGTTGATCTAGTTAAAGAAACCGAAGAGAAAGTAAAAGTAATTCGGGATTGCTTGAAAGCTGCTTCAGATCGGCAAAAGTCATATGCTGATTTAAAAAAAAAGAGATTGAATTTCAGGTGGGTGATAAAGTGTTCTTGAAGGTGTCACCATGGAAAAAGATTCTGAGATTTGGCCGAAAAGGCAAGTTGAGTCCTCGTTTTATTGGGCCGTACGAGATTATTGAAGGATTGGACTAGTGGCATATCGGTTGGCTTTACCGGAAGAGTTAGAAAGAATTCATAATGTGTTTCATGTATCAATGTTGCGACGTTATCGTTCTGATCCTTCACATATAATTTCTCCAACAGAAATTGAGATTCGATCTGACTTGACCTATGATGAAGAACTGATTAAGATTTTGGCTTGAGAAGTGAAACAGTTGAGAAAGAAAAGCATAGCTTTAGTGAAAGTGTTATGGCAAAGACATGGAGTAGAAGAAGCTACATGGGAACCGGAGGAAGCCATGAGAAAATAGTAGCCAAACCTTTTTACCGGTAAGATTTTCAGGGGCGAAAATCCCTAAACGGAGGGAGAGTTGTAACAGCCCGATTTAGGGCCAAAACAGAATAGTGGTTTTGAAACCACAAATTTGAGATATAAATAATGGTTTTATTATCAATTTAAGGTCTATGGCATGATTTCATGACTGTGTGAAATTTTTGTTTAGAAATTTTATCGATAGAGGGTCCAATTTGATATTTAGGACTAAATGGCAAAAGTTGTAAAATGTGTGTTCTAGTTCACAAAGGTACTAAGTACTTGTGAGTAATGGGTTTTTAAAGTGGAGGTCCTTGTATAGTAATTAGACCATTATACTAGTTTGGACAAAAGTACCTAAAGGAAGATAAAACATCATAGTTTTTAATGAAGGGTGATTTAGTCATTTGGTAAATAAAATAATAAAATGGGAAAACAAAGCCAAAATTTGGTATCATCTTCATCAAGTTCACCGAAACTCTCATAGACACCATAGCAAGGGTTTTTCGAAGCTTTCAAGCTCAATAGTAAGTGCATTCAAGCCCCGTTTTTAATGTTCTTTACATTTTTGAAATCCTCGTAGCTCGGTTTACCTATTTCTACCATTATTTCGAGTTAGGGTTTATGTTTAAAAATTTACCCATGAATGATATGCATGTATTTTGATGTTTGATGGTAGAATATGAATGTTTAAGGTTAGGAGAATGATCTTTTCTAAGCGATTTTTAGCGAAAACGAGCAAAATGGTATAATTGGTAAAAATACCTAATGCTCATAAGTACATGATAGAGTGAGAATTTGATGTTGTTATAGAAGAGAAAAATGTTCAGCATGTCATAAAACATAAGAATAAGGGCTGAAATTAAATTTTCGAGCCTAGGGGCAAAATCATAATTTTGTAAAAGTTAGGGGGCAAAAATGTAATTTTTGCATAATGTGATTTTTGGATTGAAATAAATAGTATGAGTGTTAAATGAGCTAAATGTTGTTATAGATCAAGAAAGGCATGGAATCGACCTCGAACGGGGGAAGGAAAAGGTTTTGGACTAAATTGTAAAATTTTCATATTTTGCACCGAGGTAAGTTTGTATGTAAATAATACATTAACTTCATTTACATTTTTGTATTTCAGCCTATTTTATATATTTTAGTTGATTTTTGAATCATAAATCGACTACTGGAAGAATGAAATAAGTAATAGTGAGAGAAATCCTTTCGGAAAGATTGAATAATATAGATGAAATGTAGCTAGGTCACATGCATGGTGCTGAGTGCACATCATGTGTAAAAGAGAGCTACGAGATACTATGTAGTAGCTAGGTCACATGTGTGATACGGGATGTATCCCATGTAGACAAGAGAGCTATGGGAGAGGATAAATGTAGCTAGGTCGCATGTGTGATTCCAAGTGAAAGACACCATGTAGACAAGAGAGCTACGAGATAAATTGGCTAGGTCACATGGGTGGTACTAAGTGTTCACCATGTGTACAAGAGAGCCGAATTATATGAAATATGATGGTGGAGCTATGTGCTGAAACCACCAAGTATCGAGTATTGATCCGAATTGTTCAACGGGATGATTTTATAGTGACATTGTAATCATGAACCTACACTTGTGATGTATGAAATGTGGTGAAAGTGAATTGTGATATGTAGGCTAAATGAGGTAAATACAAAGAAAGTGTGAAAGAGTGAATTAGCATTAATACTGTTTTGGACAGTTGCAGTGACATGAATTTGAAAAATCACCAAAAATAGTAGGAATTTAATTAGAGGCTGAATGAGATATGAATTTAAATATTAATGAGTCTATTTTCATGTAAAAGAAGCAGAGCAAGTAAAGTTGTAACAGCCCAAAATTGACCCTAGTCGGGAAGTGGTTTCGGGACCACAAAACCGAGTCATAAAGATAATTAATTTCCATATTCTATGCTTATTATGTGTGTACATGAATATGTGGAAGTTTCATTCTCCAATTTTGCCAATTGCATGAGAAATTATTAAATAGGGATCGATATGAGACATGGTGAAAATATGATAGGCTAATTTAAAATGGTCTATTAATGCATGTTATGAAAATGATGGGTTTGCATGTCAAATTACCCAAAATTTGAGCTAGTGGTTGGCCATGCTATGGGTGGAAACATGTTGGGAACATGTTGGCTTAGTGAGGTATGTTAGAAAAAAATAAAATAAGGAGTATAGGTAATAAAGAAATGAAAACAAAAAAAATGAATGGTTGTTTCCCCCCCCCCCATTGCCGTGAGCTAAAGAAAGGAAAAGAAAAATTTTGTTCATCCTTTTTCATCCTCTTTTGACCGAAAATTCTAAGGGAGGAGGAAGGAGTTCTTGCTTCATGTTTGGTTTGGAAGAGAATTAGGAGGAAGTTTGGCCATGCATGTAACTAGATTGAGGTATGTTTGATATTATTCTTTGAGATTCATGTATATTTTAAGTTGTAAGTTTGAAATCTACCTAGCCATGGTTCAAACTTTGTTAAATGATGGAGATGATATTCGGCCATGAATGTTACATTCTTGGTTGGTATTTTGATGTCTTTGGTGATGAGGTATGGAGATGGTTGACTTTGAGTGTTTGAACTAACTAAGGATCAAATAGATGCATGGGTACAAAGTAGGAAGAATCGGCTACTATGGTTGATACTAATGCCGAATGTGAAAATGTTATATTAAGTAATGTATGTGAATTGTGTTAATAATATGAAAAAAAAATATATATTTAGATGTATTATAAGTGATTAAGTATTAAATCAAAAGTTGCTAAAATTGCCATTTCTTTAGCCGAATATGTGTTTGATCAATGAAGAATTTGTTGGAAAATATTGGTGAACTTGGTAAGAGTACTCGGCTTAGTGTATAAATGATATAAAGATTTTAGAAATTATTTTTGGTTAGGTGTATGTATGATTAGGTATATTCGGCCATATAAGTAAATATATAGATGATGTTAAATTTGATTATGTATAATGGGCCATATAGGGTACACATTGTGATATTAACTTTGATTCTCTATAATTGATCAAGTGGGTGATTAGTAAGGGTGATTGCCGAATATACTAACATACATATGCATGTGTAATTGGATTGTAAATATTTAGCAAGGCGGTGAAACTAGTTGATTTATTGATTAAGCTCAAGGAGTTAAAGGAGGAGAATCGAGCAAAGGCAAAGAAAAGATCATCGAGTAGCCGAGTTGGAACCATCTTACCCAACACAAGTAAGTCATTAAGCATATCTTTGGTATTGATTTAAAGGATCGTAATACCTATACCATTGTGTTTAATGAGATGAAATGTATACAAATGTATATGTAAGTAGAGATGAAATTTGTCGAATGTAAAAAGGAAGTGAAGCCTATAGAGTGGCTGGTTTTCGGCACTAAGTGTGCGGGCAATAAGTGTTCACGGTCATGAGATTGGCACTAAGTGTGCGGGTTTAAATTGTACAGCACTAAGTGTGCGAGTTTAAAGTACATGGCACTAAGTGTGCGCGGTTGATTATTAAGCACTATGTGTGCGAACCCAATATATATTTTCTATAAATTATTTACATTAAGGGTGCGACTTTACCGAGTCGATTTTGGACAGCGGAAAAAGGTAAGTGTGCGAACTTGAAATGCATGGCACTAAGTGTGTGAGTTTAAAGTGCATGGCACTAAGTGTGCGCGGTTGATTATTAAGCACTATGTGTGCGAACCCAATATATATTTTCTATAAATTATTTACATGAAGGGTGCGACTTTACCGAGTCAATTTTGGACAGCGGAAAAGGTAAGTACCTTGAGTTCATGGCTAATAGGCGCTATGTTTATATTTGGAGTTGAGCTTGGTAAGTTTTGAACCTATGTGACGATTATAGTTGAAGTCACGTACATAAGGTTCATTGTGGAATAGGTGAAAGTTCGTTTAATTGTATGATTATAACGAAAATAAAATGATGTATGAAAGGCCAATGTAGGACTTGGTATGAGATTGAACCATAGGGTTTAAGGAACTATGGTATAGTTTGGTATGGATGGAGTACTTAACCTCATTTCATTGTTTCCTATTGTGATAATTTTATTAATGGATGGTTGTGGAATTCTTATGGCTTACTGAGTTATATACTCATTCGGTGTTTGCTTGTCACCTATTCTAGGTTTCTTGGACTCGTCTCTTTTTGCGTGATCGTGCCGTCGTCGAAGTCATCACACCGGCTAGCAACCTTTGGTATTTTCTTCTTAGTTGGTCTAAGAGAACATTTCGGCATGTATAGGCTAATATGTTTTGTTGAAATTTGGTATGTAAACTTTTAGCCATGCGAAAATGGCATAATGTTCGGTTGAATTTGGTTCTAATGTTGGGACGTAAGTCTTGGTAATACGATTTTTATGCCATATGTCATGGCTGATTAATTTTGGTGTTAAGACTCATGATATGGCAATAGCGTAGTAGGGAGATGTTTGACAATGATTAGCCTTTGGTATGGCTAGTCATGATTATAATTTGTGATATGCATGATGAATTACTAGTTAGATCAATGAGAAATCACGAAATGGACATAGTTGCTTCAGTAACAGATGCTGGCAGCAGCAGTGACGTGAGATTGAAAAATTACAAAAATTAGTAGGAAGGGAATTAAATAGTGAATAAATTATTTAATCGAAGCTCGATGAGTCTATTTTCATATAGAAGTAACAAAACAATCATATGGACAGTATGTTAAGAGATATTCAGGTTCTCGTGAGACAGGGCCAGAACGGTTTCTGGGTTCCCTGTTCCGTCTTTGGAAATTCATTATAAATTAACCAGAGATAATTAGGAGCCATTCCATATATGTATAGATTCCTCTCTGAGTCTAGTTTCTATAGAAACAAACGGCATCAGTATTGAAGCTCTGTACAGGGAGATATCCAGGTCGTAATGCGCAAAGGTCAGTGTTTGAGGTTAGGAGAATGATAGAGTGATCTTTGAGGTTAGGAGAATGATCTTTTCTAAGCGATTTTTAGCGAAAACGAGCAAAATGGTATAATTGGTAAAAATACCTAATGCTCATAAGTACATGATAGAGTGAGAATTTGATGTTGTTATAGAAGAGAAAAATGTTCAGCATGTCATAAAATATAAGAATAAGGGCTGAAATTAAATTTTCGAGCCTAGGGGCAAAATCATAATTTTGTAAAAGTTAGGGGGCAAAAATGTAATTTTGCATAATGTGATTTTTGGATTGAAATAAATAGTATGAGTGTTAAATGAGCTAAATGTTGTTATAGATCAAGAAAGGCATGGAATCGACCTCGAACGGGGGAAGGAAAAGGTTTTGGACTAAATTGCATAATTTTCATATTTTGCACCGAGGTAAGTTTGTATGTAAATAATACATTAACTTCATTTACATTTTGTATTTCAGCCTATTTTATATATTTAGTTGATTTTTGAATCATAAATCGACTACTGGAAGAATGAAATAAGTAATAGTGAGAGAAATCCTTTCGGAAAGATTGAATAATATAGATGAAATGTAGCTAGGTCACATGCATGGTGCTGAGTGCACATCATGTGTAAAAGAGAGCTACGAGATACTATGTAGTAGCTAGGTCACATGTGTGATACGGATGTATCCCATGTAGACAAGAGAGCTATGGGAGAGGATAAATGTAGCTAGGTCGCATGTGTGATTCCAAGTGAAAGACACCATGTAGACAAGAGAGCTACGAGATAAATTGGCTAGGTCACATGGGTGGTACTAACTGTTCACCATGTGTACAGGAGAGCCGAATTATATGAAATATGATGGTGGAATTGTTCAACGGGATGATTTTATAGTGACATTGTAATCATGAACCTACACTTGTGATGTATGAAATGTGGTGAAAGTGAATTGTGATATGTAGGCTTAATGTAACACCCCTTACCCGTATCCGAGGCCGGGCTAAGGTACGAGGCGTTACCAGATAAACATACAAACATTAAACTAAAATACGAGCCATAAAATTTTATTCATATTTCAAAGCGTTCATTCTCTTACACATAGTCCCTTATTTGAGTCTACGGAACCCAAAACATACTTTAGAAAGGGTTTGGGACTAAACCAATAACTTACGAAAATCTTGGAAATTTCATGCTTTAAGGCTCCACATGCCCGTGTCCCAAAGTCGTGCTCCATACACAGCTGAGACACATGGTCGTGTCTCTGCCTGTGTGGAATATACCTAGGCTATTTTCCAAGCTTTGGTCAACCTTGATCTCTTACACACTTATACAAAATCAAAAGCATATAACATGGTATTCATTTAATGATTAAACATCCTCAATTAAACCACAGACATAGCATTTGTATGTCATCATACATGTGTCTCTCATACTCATTTTACCTTGTTTATTATAGTACCACTTATACATTTATACCAAGATTATCATCTTACCAAATATCTTCAGCTTAATCATCAAGCATTCATATTTTAAGCTAGATCATATCTTTATAAAATACCATGATTCAGATGCGCAGAATAACATGTTTGCCTGAAACATTTCAATTCAATTCCATACCCAACAAGCATTACATTGAGACTAGTCATATATATATATATGTCATGATACATAACATTCTCTTTTTGTTTTCTTATAAACACATATCATTTATTTCATTATATCAATATTTCATATACCATAGTTTCCATGTATTCCACATATATTTATTTTCCTCCTCCTCCTCTCCATTCCACATCCTTAATGTATATAGCATTCTTGTAAGTACGATTTCACAATTTACTAATAAATGTACACATCAAACTGTCCACACGAGTCATAGTCACTTAATTATTTATAATTAGAGCTACAGAGCTCCAAATTAAGATCCGTAAATTTCCCTTGAAACTAGACTCACATATCATTCCACCATAAAATTTTCATAATTTTTGGTTTAGCCAATTAGTACAGTTTATTCATTAAATTTCCTCTGTTTCACTTTTTGACAGTTCTAACCTCTCTTCACTAAAAAATAATTATCTCACAGTATAGAACTCGGATAATGTTCTTGTTGATTTATCTTGAAAATAGACTCATTATGGATTTTAAAAATATAATTTTGAGCCTCTAATTATTTTTCTCCAAATTTTTGTGATTTTCCAAAGTCAGAACAGGGGATCACGTAATCATTCTGAATAAATATAGAACTCCTTTGCTTTCTATATTTCTTTTATATGAAAATAGACTCATTAAGCTTTAATTTGATATCTCATTCAGTCTCTGATTCAATTTATACTATTTTTGGTGATTTTTCAAAATCACGTCACTGCTACTGTCCAAAACAGTTTTATTGCTAATTCACTCTTTCACACTTTCTTTGTATTAACCTCATTTTAACATACATATCACAAATCATTTTCACCACATTTCATACATCACAAGTATAGGCCCATGATCACAAGGTCACCATAAAATCATCCTCATGTATAACTTACTTGTTTATAACCTTACCACACCCTGGTCACTTAATGAACACATCATTCACATAACCAAGTTCCTGCACTTATTCATCACAAAACTCACAAAGCAATACATAGAGAGTCTCCCGTTGAACACTTCGGATCAATCCTCGATACTTGGTGGTTTCAGCACATAGCTCCACCCATCATATAGTTCGGCTCTCTTGTACACATGGTGAACACTTAGTACCACCCATGTGACCTAGCCAGTTTATCTCGTAGCTCTCTTGTCTACATGGTGTCCTTCACTTGGAACCACGCATGCGACCTAGCTATATATATCCCGTAGCTCTCTTGTCTACATGGTGTACACATAGTATCACCCATGCGACCTAGCTGCATCATAATGTCTTGTAGCTCTCTTGTACACATGATGTGCACTCAGCACTATACATGTGACCTAGCTACATACCATCTGTATCATCCAATCTTTTCGAAGGTTCAACCGGGATTTTTCTCTCTTTTCCAACAATTTCACCAATCAAGTAATTATCCACAAACATATTTCCAATATTTTTATAAAATATCATAATACAAGTAATAGTGATGTATTACTTACATATAAACGTACATCTCATTTAATATCAACGCAATAATATTAAATTACACATTGTCTTATTAAAAATCATATGAACTTACAATTTCCCATAATATCCATAATCATAGAAATCACATTTATGTATGATAATTCAATGCACTTCATGTACCATAGACATATTTTTAAATCAATTCATAAACTTGGCACCATAATCATTTAATTTAACATAATTCAATTAATTCACTAAATTTAACTTTCAAATATAAATTACAGCATTATTGTTGTATTATTATCATACCAACTTACATACTTTCAACACCTCGGAGATCATAGTAAATATATCAATTTTACATTGAAACATGCATAAATTAATGCTTATTATACATATGAACTCACCTTGATATTAAAACGGCCATTTTACTAACTTTCCCAATTTTCAATTTTTCTCTCATTCTAGGTTCAAATCTCGTTTTTCGGGATCTAAAACATCATATTTTACCTATTTAATTAATGTACTATTCAAAACAGTCCTTAACTCAAACTTTGGAAAAATTATAATTTGCCCCTAAACTTTTGCATATTTACACTTTTGCCCCTAGGCTCGGGAATTAAACTTCATCCCTTATTCATATGTTTTATGACATGGTGATAACTTTTCCCTTCTATGGAAACATCAAATTCTCACTCTAACAAATACTTATGAATATTAGGTATTTTTACCGATTAAGCCCTTTTGCTCGTTTTCACTTAAAACCGAGTAGCACAAGTTGTCTAACATAATTTAAAACCTCATATTGTATCATAAAACACCAGAATACACAAATTTTACCTATGGGTATTTTTCCAAATATGAACCCTAGGTTGAATTATTGCTAGCATAAGCTAAATCAAGTTACCGGGACTCCAAAAACGTAAAGAACTTGAAAAACGGGGTTAGAACGGACTTACAATTGAGCTTGGAAAGCTTGAAAACCCTAGGCATGGAGTCTCCCTTGGTATACACGTCCATGGTGAAGAAGATGAGCAAAATTGGCTTTTAATTTTGTATTTTAATTCATTTTACCCCTAAATGACCAAAATACCCTTACTACTAAACTTTCCAAAAATTCCATCCATGTCCAATTTTTGTCCATAACTTAGAAATTGGTCAAATTTCTATTTAAGGCCTCCTAATTAATATTTCAAATCAATTTCATACTAGAAACTTCTAGAATGCAAGTTTTGCAACTTATTCAATTTAGTCCCTAACTTTGAATTAAGCACTTTATGCATAGAATTTCTTCACGAAATTTTCACACAATTATGCAATCATATCATAGACCTCAAAATAATCATAAAATAATTATTTATATGTAACACCCCGAACCCGAGTCCGACACCGGAGTCGAACACGAGGTGTTAACAAACTTTGAAAAATTTCCAGACACTGCCCAATCTGTGTACTAGTCTCTTTAAAAATCATATCTTGAGCTTCACAACTCGAAAATTAGTTTCGTGATTTTTCCCTGAAACTAGACTCATATGCCCATCTACATATTTTTTTCTAGAATTTTGATCGGGCCAATTAGTACAGTTTATTAGTTAAAGTCTCCCATGTTACAGGAATCGACTACCCTGACCTTTGCGCATTACGACTTGGATATCTCCTTGTACAGGGCTCCAATACTGATTCTGTTTATTTATATAGAAACTAGACTCATATAGGAATCTATACATATATGGTATGACTCCTAATTATCTCTGGTTAATTTATAATCAATTTCCAAAGTCGGAACAAGGAACCCAGAACCCGTTCTGACCCTGTCTCACGAGAACCTTAATATCTCTTAACATACTATCCGTATGATTGTTTCGTTACTTTCCTATGAAAGTAGATTATTCAAGGTTTGTTTACATAATTTATTCAATATTTAATTCCATTCCTACTATTTTTAGTGATTTTCCAAATCTACATCACTGATGCTGTCAGCATCTACCTTTAAGGTAGGCTTTACCTATTTCATGGTTCAACTAGCCCTTTTTGCATACATAGCACAATTTATGAAAGTGATTAACCATCCCCGTGGCCAATCCTTGTCAAGCATATCCACACTAAATGATTATAACATTATACTTAAACACATATAAGCCATTTTCACATGGCTATCCAAAACTTATACATCACATAAAGTACTCGAAAAACAACAATGGGTCGTCCTAAACATGCCATATCAAAATTCAACCAAAAGAGTACCCAAAAGAGCCTTTGATAGTGTGGACGACTTCGACTTCAAGATCCCGAGTCCGATAGCTGGAGAACCAAAAATCTATAAAACAGAGGAGCAATGGAACGAAGTAAGCAATTTATGCTTAGTAAGTTTTGAGCAAGGAATTCCAGCATAACGAAAGAATAGCACACATTTAGCTAAACGGAATATTTCATAATACACAATTTTCCGATATCAAACTTACTTCACAACGTTAACCCTTATGTACATACACAAAAGACCAACTTAGCCGAAGGCCGGTAGCTCGTTCATCAACTGAGCGAATATTTATTTGTAAGGGCTCGATTAAATTCAACACATACGTAACATATCCCAATATTGGGATGTTTTTCGAGTATTAGCTGAAATTTTACAGCAAGCTCATTCATTACCAAAATCACGTACCTTCGGAATTTAACCGGATATAGCTCCTTGTTCAAGTGCCTTCGGGACATAGCCCGGTTATAGTAACTCATACAATGCCTTCGGGACTTAACCCGGATTTTAAAACTCGCACGAATGCCTTCGGGACTTAACCCGGAATTAGTATCTCGCACAAAGGCCTTCGGGACTTAACCCGGAATTAATAACTAGCACAAATGCCTTCGGATCTTAGTCCGGATATAGTCACTTAGCACAAAGCCTTCGGGACTTAGCCCGGACAGCATTCAATTAATCATGCACATCTAACAATAATTCATGGCACATTCGTATTTCATTTTCATTTGCAAAACTCAAACACAAGGCACATATCATCCTTGCACATTCGGCTCAATAGCCACACATAGAGCATGATTTTCATTTGCTTAAAACATGATTTAATCACATCGTAATTTAAGCTCTCTTACTCAAGAACTTACCTCGGGTGTTGTCGAACGATTCCGCTAACTATTCGACCACTTTTTCCTTCCCTTTATCGGATCTATTTCCCCTTTGCTCTTGAGCTTAATTAAACAAATAAATTGATTTCATCATTTAGGCATCGAAAAGATGAACACAAGGCACTTAGCCCATATTTATACATTAGACATTAAAGTCACATACATGTGAAATATGCATCAACACAACATATTAGCTAATTTTTCCCCCTTGGCCGAATATGCATGTCTATTTTTGGGGTCGATTTCAACACTTAATACACACATATACACACTAGTAAAGCATCCTCCCCTTTCCATCAATTTAACACATGCATTGCTCATTAACATGCAAAGTTACATTCGGCCTTAGCACACAACTTGCTAGCCGATTCTTCTCCATTTAGCAACCAATGCACATATGTGCTCACAAAAAATGCTAAAAAGGAGGTTCAAGAATCATCAAGTCATCATCACATGCATCATTAACAAACTTCATATTTAGCATGCAATGGCATTAACACAACCTCCACCTAGGCCGAATTTTAACTCATCCTCTTGCCTCATCACCACCACATCAAACATCAACCAAGAATGATGCATCCATGGTCAAATGTCATTTCCATCACATAGCAAGATTTAGACCATGGGCTAGGTAGAACTCAAGCTAACAACTAAAACATGCATGCATCTCATGGAACATCATCAAACATACCTTAGCCTAGCTACATGCATGGCCGAACCTCTTCACCTTTCTTCTTCCTTCCTCCTTAAAATTATTGGCCAAGGATGAACCAAAGGATGAGAAATTTTTTTTTCTTTGTTTTTCTTTCTAGTTTCGGCAAGTATGAAGATGAGAAAAGGATGAACAAAAATTCTCTCCTTTCTTTTCTTTAGCTCACGGCAATGGGGGGGGGACAAACAACTACACACACATTTTTTTTTTGTATTCACCATACTCCTTTTCATTATTTTATGCCCATGCCCCTTATTTTATTTGTTTTATCCCAACATTTTATGACACAAATTAACATATTTTATTTGTGCCATACTTATGCCATAATTTCCATAAAAAAAATTGCACAATTGCTCATCATGCCCATCATGGCCGGCCACCTTGTTTTAAGGTGGGAAATTTGACATGCAAATCCACCTATTTCATACTATAAGTTATTTGGCCACTACAAATTAGCCTATAGCATTTGCAAAAAAAATTTCACATGAGTCACATTTCAAAATTTCACTCACAATTGGCAAAATCAAAGCATGAAATTTTCACACATGCACTTTCACATGAAATAAACATAGGATATAACATCTAATTATTATTGTGACTCGGTTTAGCGGTCCCGAAACCACTTCCCGACTAGGGTCAATTTTGGGCTGTCACATTATATCTCATATTTTGTGGTCCCGAAACCTCTGTTCCAACTAGACCCAATTTTGGGCTATTACACTTAATGAGGTAAATACAAAGAAAGTGTGAAAGAGTGAATTAGCAATAATACTGTTTTGGACAGTTGCAGTGACATGAATTTGAAAAATCACAAAAAATAGTAGGAATTTAATTAGAGGCTAAATGAGATATGAATTTAAATCTTAATGAGTCTATTTTCATGTAAAAGAAACATAGCAAGTAAAGGAACTCTATATTTTGATTTATTTATATTTGTGTGTGACTTGCTCAGAATGACTATGTGGTCCCCTATTCTAACTTTGAAAAATCATTAAAAATTGTACAAAAATAATTAAGAAATATAGTTTATATGTCTAGATTACTTATTTGAATTGTGTACTAGGAGAAATTCAATTCGTAGTGAACAGAGGTTAGATTAGTCGAGCTGTATAATAGGGGAAATTTTAACTAATAAACTGTACTAATTGGCTGGACAAAAAAATTCTAGAAAAAAATTAGTAAGAAGTAATATGAGTCTAGTTTCAGGAAAATTTTACGGATTTAAATTTCGAGTTTTGTAACTCGAGTTATGATTTATTTAGTGAGTATGACGCAGTAGAGATAGCTTGACCAAAGTGGAGTAAATGGTGAAACTAAAAGTAGATATTCTTTATTCATTATTTACATACTTGCTTACTAAGCTATATTCTTTTCTCTCTTTTGTCTTATAGTGTCGTCCAGCTTGCACAGGAGTCAAGGATCTTTGAAGATCTGCCTGCACTATCAATATTTTTGGGTATTTTAACTAAACATTTTGAATTATGGCACGTATAGTAGACTTAGTTATTTTGTTACGTGTTATAATTGTCTAAGTTTTAAAATATTAAGTATAGTATTTGACTGATTATTTTGTACGAAGCCTTTGAAATTGGAACTTGTTATATGGAACTTGTTGACTTGATTATTCGGGCCTTTGAGCTTAGCAAACTATAATGCCGGTGAGATACTATTCGGGCCTTTGAGCCTAGCAGGCTATAATTTCGGTGAACTGATATCGGGCTCGAGTCTAACAGGCGAAATGCCAATGATTTGAGAAAAGTCCATGACTAAGGTCCCTCGTGTTAGGTTGACAAATGAATACATTCAGTGCGTTAAGTGGGCCAGGTACACATTATGTACTCATATGTGAGTTTGATCTGCAATGAATCATAAGCGTGCATTGTGATACATACTTGAATAAATGTTATAACTATGTCTATGATCATGATACACCGGGTCAGGGTGTGAAAGTATGTGAAAGTATTCGATTTAATTATGTTATACGAATTCAGATTAAGTGTGATAAGAATGCTGAATGTGCATTATGTGTTTGTGTGTATTCGGCCAGATGGCAATATACCTAGAATATGGCCACTTAAGAAATTGAATAATCGAAGTATAATTGCGTTTATTTGTTTGCATTGCTTAAGACTTACTAAGCTTATGAAAGCTTACTCCGTTGTTACATTCCTCTGTTTTATAGATTGTTGACTTCGGTTACCTGCTCGGGTTGGAGTTCACCAGAGATATTATCACACTGTCGAGCTCACGATATTGGTGTAAGTAAATCCTAGTATTTCGAGTCTATGGCATGTATAGGGTTTTAATGTTGAGTATGTGATATTATAATTTAGCCAAAGGTGTTGGCTAGTGATGTTTTGGGCCTCGTAAGCCCATATATGGGACAAATTGCATGTGAAAAGAAAAGTTTTAAATTGATTGAAATTTTTCGGCACTGTTTTTGTGTGATTGACTGAGTTTAAGTTGAGCAACACCTCGAACCCTATTCTGACGAGGGATACGGGCGAGGGGTGTTACATTTAGTGGTATTAGAGCTATGGATTAGTCAGTTGTCGGACTAACATAGCAAGTATAAGAGTCTAGTTGTACATGCCATAAGTAAAGCGTGATAGTGTGATATCTCCCTGCTCTTATAAATTGTTTTGCTCAGGTAATGATGTGTTCCAACCAAGCTATTATTAATTGATCCGAAAATGCTATTGAACTAATTGTGATATATTTGTGATATGACGGAATTGAAAGGGAATGAGTGCGATCGTTCACTAATGAATTGACGGAAAAGATCATGGTTGGACCATGGCAATACATGAGACAGATGAACTAGTGTAAGACCCGTCGGGGACGTGGCATCAGCTCGACTTGTGCTAAGCGTAAGACCTATCTGGGTAGGCATCGGCACAGCCCAGTGAGTGCTAGTGTAAGACCTATCGGGAATAGGCATCAACACGGGCAGAGCAGAACTAGTATAAGACCATAGTTGGACTATGGCATCAAGTAAGCGATGTACTCAAAACCGTAAGACGTTTTCTGATTTGATAAATATTGACAAGTGATCAATACTAAATGTGGAAACTTGATAAGACATTATTGGTAATTTGAGTAAGAAAAATGAAAGTGTGAATTGTGATAAATTCACTTATGTTTTTCTAATTTTCACTTGAAATAAAGTTGCGTGTATTACTGAGATATGTGAAATTGTATCTGTAACGAATTGGAAATTTGAAATGTGTGTAATATTATGATGAGTGATAAAGTTATCTGTGTATACAAATATGAAAGTTCCATTCGAGGCTTAACGACCCCACCCCCTTATCAGTGTTATTATTATAAGATTTCATTGTAGTATGATCGGAATAAATTCAAGGATAAATTCATACGATGTTATTCTTCTATTTCTATTGAATGGTATTCCATCTTATAAAAGTATATGAGATGTGATAGTTCAAAATGAGTTCAGAGTAACAGTTATTTGATTTTGGATATCTGGACATATAAGATTTCTGTTAATGTTATTATTGTTCTGATATGGAATAAGTATCCAGATGGATTAATGGTTATGTAAAGGATCTTCATATGAACTGTGATTGTGAAATGTTTGTTTATCTGGGTTGTAATAGATTATACAAGTATATGGAATAAAAGAAATCAGTGGTATTATAGAAGTGATTGTGAGATAGAATTTCTATCCAAATTGAATCAAAATTTTTATTATTTTCTAAGAGAGAAATCTTATTGGATTATGATTTATCATCTGACGAGAAAAGATCGGTAAGATGGGGTTTGCATGTGCAAGGTTTTATTTGATGAAGTGACTAAAGTATCTATGATGTGATCTGTTGGTGTAGACCAAAGTTCTGAATTTTTTGGTAAAAAGAGATACATGTGAAGAATGGAAAATTGTGATTCCGAGAATTTTGCTAAAACGTTTTTAGAGTGGAAACTATTTCTTCTGGTAATATTTTCGGGGACGAAAATTCCTAACCGGGGGGGGAGGTTGTGACAGCCCTAATTTGGCCCTAGTCGAAAAGTGGTTTTGGGATCACAAAACCGAGTCCCAAAAATAATCAAATGTTATATTATGTGTTTATTTCATGTGAAAGTGCATGTGTGAAAATCTCATGCTTTGATTTTGCCATTTGTGAGTGAAATTATGAAATAGGACCTATGTGAAAATTTTTGAAAATGCTATAGGCTAATATGTAGTGGCCTAATAAATAGTAGTGCAAAATAGGAGGATTTGCATGTCAAACTCCCCATTTTATGTGTAGTGGCCTGCCATGGTGTTAATGGTAGACAACATGTGCAAATTTTTTTATTGAAGTTATGGCATAAGTATGGCACAAATAATATATGTTGTTTTGTGTCATAAAATGTTTAGTAATAGAATAACAAAAAGGAATAAAAGGAAGGTTTTTGTTCATTCTTATTCATGAAAGCTGAAAATAGAAGAGAAAGGATAGGAAAAGAGCTCTTGAATGTTCGGTCACTTGGGGAAGAAAAATCCAAGGTAAGTTCATGGTAGTTTGCTTCTATCTTGATGTTCATGAGTTCTTCTTGATTCTACCCTAACTCGTGAAGCATATTTTGATTTTTCGTTGTGTTGTGAGCATTCGATCATGAATTAAAATGTAGGAAATGGTTGTTGTTTCATGTCCTTTTGATGAAAAATGGAAGATAGGTGAAGTTGAGCCAAGCAAATGAACATGCATGTGTCTTAGATGCTAAGGGAAAAATCGGCTAACATGTTGTGCTTTAAAATGATGAAATGAAGATTATGCTTAAGTAAAATTATAGATATGTGATGATTGATTGGTGATATACATATTTAAATAACATGCATGCAAGGTATGTGTGAAAGAGTGATTTGGTAATAAATCTGTTTGGGACAGCAGCAGTAATGTGATTTTCGAAAATCACCATAAATTGTGGGAGATGATTTAGAAGCTGAATAAATATGTAATTAAAGCTTAATGAGTCTAGTTTCTTATAAAACAAACTGTGTAAGCAAAAGAATTTCCGATAATGAGATATTCGAAGTGATGTGGGACAGGGTTAGAATGACTTCTAGATCCTCTGTTCTGTCTTTATAAAATCATTATAAATTGTAAAAAAATGTTCATAAGATGAAATTTATATGCTTAGACTTCTTAATGAGTCTAGTTTCAAATTAAATAAACGAGAACATATTTTGAATTCTGTACAATGAGAAATTTGATTGTAGTAAGGAGTGGTCAGATTAGTCAAATAGTGAAACAGGGGAAATTTTTAAGAAAAATATGGTATTGATTGGCCAAACTAAAAATTCTGAAAATTTTATGGATGAAAGATATATGAGTCTATCTTTAGGGAAAATTAACGGCACATGATTTGGAGTTTCGTAGCTCCAGTTATAAATGATTTAGTGACTGTTGCTCAGGAAGACAGCTTGCAGTGAAATTATGATTATGTGGTAAACATTGACAAAAATTTGTTAATGAGTTGCTTATTGATTTCTTATAAGCTTACTATGATCAATAGGTGTGAAATTCGAATATATATATGTATATATTATATTTTGAAAGTGATGCTCGAATAGTCGAATAATGACTAGTTTAAAATCTTTGAATTTAAGCTCAAGGGCATAGAGGAGCAAAATTCGGATAAGGGAAAAGAGAAAGTAATCGAATAGTCGTTGTAATCGTTCGGCAACATTCAAGGTAAGTTCTTAAGTGTTTAAGCTTGATTCCTTTTTATATGCCCAAGAGTTAAATTAATATGGAAAAGGGAATGTAAATTTTATTTAGTTAATGTGTCGAATATGTAATGATTTAAGGCTATAAGCCGATTATGGCTATTGTGCTTAAGTTGAATTGGATTTGGAAATTTGATGCACTAAATGAGTGTTACAATGAATAAACTGTGCCGTATATGTGCTGGTGGAGATATCACGATTTGTGATTATTAAATACCTAAAGGAAACCATGATGTGTATAAAATTATTATTATTAGTCCTTTGTGGTAGCCCAATATGGCTTGGCACTAAAGTGATTAAATGTGTACTTCGATGAGGTAAACTATTAAAAGTGTGGTGCTATAAGACTATGGGCTAATACGATATGTGGATTCGTTTCGTAAAGTAAATTATTAAGGTATGTGATATGTACTTATGCATGTTAAATCGATTTGAATTGAATCATGAATGTGAATTGCGAAGCATAGGTAAAAATGCCTATGACATATATGTGAGTAAGGGTAAAACCATCGTAAATTATCGATAAGGATGGGCTATGTGCGGAACTATCTTATAATTGGTAATTTGAAAGGTTGTGTGTGAATCAGTAAGCAATATGTATATATTAGATGAATCGTGACCTTTTGGTTCTACTTGAATTAAGTTGTGCGATAAATAATTTATGTATATGACTTATAGTCGAATGGTCACTGTAGGTTAAGTTTGAATGGTGAAATGGATATGTGACATTTATGAATGACTTTTGAACCGAAATGTAAACGATGGTGTTCATATGGAGCTTATACCTGAATGTTGCAAATGACTACGAATGTGATATGTTGAATGAGATGTATTAATATATGATTAAATATGCATGATATTTGATATGTATTCGGGTTAAATCCCACAGCCTTCGTGCTGGTATTATATCCGGGATGAATCCCGCAGGCCTAGTGCTGGTATTATATTCGGGCCTTCGTGCCTAGCAGGCTTAGTGCCGGTGATGTGTATTCGGGCCTTCGTGCCTAGCAGGCTTAGTGCCAGTGATGTGTATTCGGGCCTTCGTGCCTAGCAAGCTTCGTGCCGGTGTTGTGTATTCGGGCCTTCATGCCTAGCAGGCGTAATGCCGGTGATGTGTATTCGGGCCTTCGTGCCTAGCAGGCGTAATGCCGGTGAAATGATATGTTATGTGAATTCGGTGTTCCTTGTAAGATAAGGGTTTAGCCGAATGTTAAAGATGAAATGATAGTGTATTGTATCATGCTTATATGGCCTAATGGCAAGTATAACATGTTGGTAAAAATGCAATATGCTTTTATAATTGAATGATAAGTTTGAAATGAACGTGAGTGAAATGTTATGCATAAGCTATCAAATGCTAAGTGTGAAAATGAGATGAAAGAAAAGTGTTTGAGATGTATAATTATATATGTTCGAATGATGTTAGTACTTAATTGATATGAATATGTTATATGGAACTTGTTGACTTGATTATTCGGGCTTTTGAGCTTAGCAAACTATAATGCCGGTGAGATACTATTCGGGCCTTTGAGCCTAGCAGGCTATAATCCCGGTGAACTGATATCGGGCCTCGAGCCTAACAGGCGAAATGCCGATGATTTGAGAAAAGTCCATGACTAAGGTACCTCGTGTTAGGTTGACAAATGAATACATTCAGTACGTTAAGTGGGCCACGTACGCATTATGTACTCATATGTGAGTTTGATCTGCAATGAATCATAAGCGTGCATTGTGATACATACGTGAATAAATGTTATTACTATATCTATGATCATGATACACCGGGTCAGGGTGTGAAAGTATGTGAAAGTATTCGATTTAATTATGTTATACGAATTCAGATTAAGTGTGATAAGAATGCTGAACGTGCATTATGTGTTTGTGTGTATTCGGCCAGATGGCAATATACCTAGAATATGGCCACTTAAGAAATTGAATAATCGAAGTATAATTGCGTTTATTTGTTTGCATTGCTTAAGACTTACTAAGCTTATGAAAGCTTACTCCATTGTTACATTCCTATGTTTTATAGATTGTTGACTTCGGTTACCTGCTCGGGTTGGAGTTCGCTGGAGATATTATCACACTGTCGAGCTCACGCTATTGGTGTAAGTAAATCCTAGTATTTCAAGTCTATGGCATGTATAGGGTTTTAATGTTGAGTATGTGATATTATAATTTAGCCAAAGGTGTTGGCTAGTGATGTTTTGGGCCTCGTAAGCCCATATATGGGACAGATTACATGTGAAAAGAAAAGTTTTAAATTGATTGAAATTTTTCGGCACTGTTTTTTTGTGTGATTGACTGAGTTTAAGTTGGGCAACACCTCGAACCCTGTTCCGGCGAGGGATACGGGCGAGGGGTGTTACAAATGGTATGTACTATGACTCGGTAATACCTCGTACCCTATTTCGGCGACGGATACGGGTAAGGGGTGTTACATATATTGCTCAATTGGCCACAGATAGAAGTTCATCGCCATATTTTCTATTAATTCGTACGCATCCTCGTATGTTCGGTTCATTAAGGCTCTTTCTGCTACTCAATCTAATCTTGACCTTGGGTGCACATCCAACCCATTGTAAAATATTTCAATCGTAACCACTCGAGCAATCTGTAATGTAGAAATTTCTAAATCAGTGCCTTAAAATTCTCTCAAGCTTTATGAAAACTCTCTCATTCTAACAATTTGAACATAACAATCTCACTTGTTAGCTGGACTGTCTTGTTAATGGGAAGGAACTTTCGTAGGAAATTTCCTGCAAGTTCATCCCATGTTGTGATGCACTTTGGTCCTTACGAATCAAACCAAGAAAAGGCATTATCAATTAATGAGAAGGGGAATAACCGAAGATGAATAGCATCATCGCTGATCCGGTTATATTTGAAAGTGTCACAAGGCTTGAGGAATAATTTTAAATGTTGACTTGTATCTTCTGTCATCATTCCTCGAAACTACAAATTGTTCTGATTATAGCTAGCTTAATTTCAAAATTATTGGTCATGATAGCTGGCACCGTTATACTCTCTCTATAACACCCCAAAAATCCTGAAATCCTAAACTTTTTTTTCGGTTTCTATAAAAATTATGCTTAACATTCCTAGCCAAGTGTTAATTATGTGATAGTAGGTCTTTGTTAAGGTTTGAGTTCAAACTTAGGGGTGAAGGAAATTATGGTTTAATTATTAAAAAAACCTTGTTGGCAAGTAGGTTGGCTTTTAAATAAATGAAGGAAGAATTGGACACAAGAAAGCCTTGTGGTGGAGTGGCAAGTGGTGTCACATGCATGACAAGGAGGTCCGGGGTTCAAATCCCTCCTTGCTCAAAAGAAGAATTTATTTTTGCTTAAGGGATGGACATGGTGGCATTGGATATGAACACTGTAGGGAGTGATAAGAGGAGAAATTTGAGGAGGGGATTAGGGAGTTATCAGGGAGAAAAATTAGGAGATGAGGACTGAAGAAGAGGTGGAGCTGAATTGGGAATTTGGGCATAGGAAATTCAGCCATAGAGGCTATATATAGGTGCCGAATGTGATGTTGCCAGGCTAATGCCGAATTCTCCCTCACCTTGTTGCCAGAAAGCACCTTTTTTCTCTAAAGATCTAAAAGTCAAAAATCCCATGTTCTTCCTTTTTTTTTCTTTGTGCTGATTCTCCATTCTTCCTTACTCAAAGATTTCTTTTTGATTCACCTCTGGTTTTAAACAATTTCTACTTTTCTTTGTGCCGAATAACCTTTTTCACCATACAAGTTTCAAGAGCCGAATATCCTCTGTGCCGCCACTACCCTTTCCACTCGGTCAATTCTAGTGTAAGTGCTTTGTTCTCTCAATCAATTTTGCTAGTATAGATCACTCTGTCCCTGACTTCTTCTAATTGGTTTTGGTAGGATTAGTATCGAATCCTAGTCTTTTGGATCCTTGCCAATTTACTCCTTAGGTGCGAGATATTGGTAAGTGTTCTTCACTTCGGTAAAGGTTGGCCGAATAGGCTTTAGTAGTAAAGGGTGACATATGTTGGATACAAGTCACCCAATATGTTTTTAACGATAAAGGTTAATACAAGTCACCCAAGTTATTAAAACTTGGCGTTTCAGGTAAGGTTAATGTGAGACTTCGGCTTTTGGTAAAGTATTCAATAAGTATATGTGAGTAATCATTGAGTGATATCGATTGTAGGTTCGTGGTAAGGGGGATCATAGCATGCTTTATTACCTAGTGTGTACATACACTGCACACACACAAGTAGATCGGCAAATCCCGAAATGCCGAAATGCCGAAATGCCAAAAAGCCAAAAGTTTGGCTACGGTAGTCTTGCGAGTGCGCGAACACTCGTAAGGGGGAAACCGATAGGTTACCTGAGGCTCCATGGGCTATTCCATGAACTTGGGCCGTGTTTTGGCCAACCAGGCCAAGATGGGCTAAGTGGGCCCGATAGGCTATTGGACCCATAATAGGCAAAATTGGAAACTTGATGTTAAGTGATGGAAATTATATGAAAGCATGAATATGAATGTGATTTGGGCCTAATGGGCCATATGAATGAGATTGGGCCTAGTGGGCCATATGCATGTATGTAGACTTGTTTGGGCTTTGTAAGGGGCTTTGGGCCTAGTATCTGAAACTACTTAAATGGACATAAAACTTAATTAATCAATTGCGACCGTGGACGATTAATAAGGTTAAGGTGTGGCAATGGGTATATGCATGTCTAGAATTGGATCTAGGGAGAGCTTGGTACTTAAGCAATCTTAATGACTCACCTCCTCTTCTCTGGAACCCTACCTGGTGCATAGTATCTGTTCACTTTAGCCAACGGGGACTTGTTAACTGGCCAAGGTAAGCAAAAAGGTCATAACAAGAGAAATTACTGAAATGCCCTTAAAGGTGGAAAAGACTAAAATACCCCTATGTGTTAAAGGTAAGATTTACGAATGTTACATGTATCTCTACTGCATTCATATGATATTCTGTTTAGGTTGCATATTGCATAAGAGTTGGGAATTATGGAACGGAGGAAGTATATGAGGATCACATGGTTGCTTGACAACCGTGGATCCACCGATGGCTATTAAGCCCAATATTTGATTAGCAGCTTGCTATAATAAAGGTAGTACCGCAACCGAGCTACCATTGATGTGTATCAGATGGGTGGTTCGATATTTATATCCCCACATGATGCGTATCAGGGGACGGAGTTGATGTGTAATGGTTGGATTATGGGAGTGGGTTGCACTGCATTACATTGCATGTATGATTTTATGGTGATGATGAATGCTTATTACTCGTCGAGGGTTGTACGTGCTGAGTTTTCGTAAATTCAACCCCTCTTTTATTTTTCTCAGATGATGCTCAGTAGAAGGTTCGATGTTTGGAGGGATTCGGAGGTGGCCAGCTAGCAAGACGACTTGGACTTTTTTTTTAAAGAAAGCATATAGTTTCTAGCATATTAAGTAATTTCAGACTGGAATGTAATAAGGCCTTCCCTTTTATTATTATTTGGATTGTTATCTTTATGCGTTGTAATTATGAGAAGGTGAACATGGGTTTCCTAAATCATAGATTGTTTTTCTACGTTTCCGTAACTAAATTTTGAAATGACAGGCTTTCATAAATCATATGTTTTAAACAAGCTTTCACGATTGAAAGATAGTTTTTATAAGTTAATTAAGGTTTCTCATTTTAAGGAAGGGTTTTCAATGAAAACAAGGTTTTCGCTAAAACACTTCAATGTGACGCGCCAGATTCGGCCATAACGTCCGAGCTGGGTTTGGGGTGTTACACCCTCAAACCATATCCAGATTTGGTAGCGCATATTAACTTAGAGTTCTTTCGTTATGTGCCATGAAATTTTTTTAGGGTAGTTGTGATGGTGGCGGTGAATCTTCTAGGTTATTGTGGTTAACTTCATCGAACAACGAATTTTCTCGTAATAGTAAATTACCTACAGCAAGTGGTTGATTCTACATTTGTCGTTGCTGTTGTTGCTATTGATGTCGATGATTCCTATGAATTATTCTTTCTGGATCTATGATTATCTCTATAGGTGTTCCCTTACTACGTGTCATACACTAAACCCAAAAAGAAAATATTAGTAAAAATAAATAAAAATAAAAAAATCGTAGCTATAATTTAAAATTTTCCTAATTATTCTATAAAAATGCCAAAATTAAAACTAAATTAGTGATGTTGCCTCCCCAGCAATGGTGCCAACAACTCACCTGCCTCCAGACGTACCAACGTCTAGAGTAAAAATCCTGCACAAAATATATTAAAGAGGCGGTATCCGCAAGTATACGAGTCAGGTTGTAATATAGTTATAGTAACACTCTTAACCTATATCCGTCACCGGAATAGGGTTACAGAGTATTACCGGAGTTTACAAAACAATTAGAGATAATTTATGTTGATTACTATTCATTTCCAATAGTGGTCATATTGTCCCTTGAATGGACCCTCAAGGCCCAATATAAACATTGGGATCGAGTTGGGACTAAACTGGGAACTCAAAAAATTTTTTGCGAAATTTCCAAAATTTTTCTTAGATACAGAGTACACAGGCCCGTGTGGTAAAGGGACACACCCGTGCTGCAGGCCATGTTCGACCTAATGTAACTCCCTGACTTGTACCACACGGTCAGCCATACGCCTGTGTGCTAGGTCGTGTGGTTAATTTAATTTTCTAAAATTAAGTGCAGGTTTCACATGGCTAGGACACACGCCCGTATTTTGGGCCGTGTATCACACATAGCTAAGACACACGCCCGTGTCTCTACCCGTGTGCTTAATTTGAGCATTCTATTTCTCAAATTTAAGAAGCAAGGGACACACGACCAAACCACATGCCCATGTGGACACACACTCGCGTGGACAAAATAAAGCCATTTCCTAGGTTTATTTCTCACCCAAATTTACCAATAACCTACACCAAAACTTACAAGTATATACCAGCCAATTTCAGCATTAAATCCAAGCCAATTTTGACAACTAATATGATATTTTATCATATGCATTCATGTTTGTATTCTTACCCTTGTTTAACTTATATGTTAAGCATAACTTGATCAACATGTTAAGCATAACTTGATCAACCATACTCAATATACTTAACTCATAGGTATTTTTCATAAGAAAACCTTATAAATATACCAAAACAAACCATTATTGTCATTCCAATGGCTAGTTTACAAACCACATTTATATGCCAACAATGGCCAAGTTGCCTATAAATTCCATTATGCTAAAATAAGTTTACTATTTATACCAAAACAAGCTAGTGAATAGTGTGATGATGCTCCAACCAATCTCCAACCTTCACAAGATTTCGAGCACTAGAAAATAGAGAAAATAAAACCTAGTACGCATTTAATGCTTAGTACGTTAGTATAACATGAGTTAAAACTTATAAACTACATTTATTAATGTTAAGCATACAAAGTTAAAATTTACAAACTACATTTATTAATGTTAAGCATATAATTAACATGCTTTTAATCAATTTGACAAGTTTGCCTAAACACATATACTCAATCAAGCAAGTTAGTCATATAATACATTTGTACATCAAATAAGCATAAATGAGCTCATCATATAACCCTTCATCAAATAATTCAAAAGCATTCAAGACATATTTCTATTTATCTCATCATTTTTCTCATGTGGAGAGTTTTATGTGTTGAATTATTGAAATATTGATAGATACTCAATTAGTACACTCAAGGTGTACAAATCTGTAATTCTTCAATCCATAATCAAGGGTATCTGGTAGGGCACTTATTCAGGAAGCACACTCTCGAGCCACATATTAGGATGATCAATGAGCCATGTAATCATGTGATAGGACTCTTATCTGGGCTAATCAGTAAACTCATAAGAGTTTTATTCAGGGAGCTCATAAAACTTATCAAATATCTTCAAAGAGATAATATCAACAAGTATCGGATAAGGTAACAGGGAGTTCAAGCGAGCCATGCCAAGAAACTCTTAAAAGTTCATATCAGGACACTCACAAAGAGCTGCAATAGTGCACAACACATGCTAAATCACTACCGATCAGGATGCTCGCAAGAACAATACATCAGGATGCTCGAGAGGGCTATATCAGGATTACTCATTTGAGCTAAATTGTAACAACCCGAGTTTGGGGCTAGTTGAAATAGTGGTCTCAGGACCACAAATCCAGAATCGAATAAATTATTTTTTTATTATTTTGGAGGCATGTTTATATTAGTGCATGAAAAATTTGGTGAGTTAATTTTGACATTCGTGTGCTCAATTGTGAAAAAAGGACTAAATCGCATAAAGTGAAAAAGTCCTAATTTGATAGCTAAAAGTGTCAAATAGCTAGAGAATAAATTTTGGGGGTCTTTAAAGGGCAATTAGACCCTTTAAAAGGGCTTGGCAGGCCATGAGACAAGGAAGGGTGAATGGTCAAAATGTTAGGTAAGTGGTGTCATGCTATGTGATGAAATAATACCTAAGCCTAGCTACTATCTTTTTCTTTCATTCTCTCTTCATTCCCATCAATTTTTTTTTAGCCATTGTTAAGGGTTTGAAAGCTTAAAAATTTCAGCAAACTTTAAGCCTTCACAAGTAAGTGATTTTCCAACCCTTTGATGAATATTTTTATACTTTTGAGACCCTTGAAGCATGAGCTTTCAAATGACAGTACTATTTTGCAAAATGATCAAGAGTGTAGGGTTTGTAATTTTTTTTGATTTTTTTATGGAAGAAAATAAGTCTTAGGTGTATTATGAACAACTTTTGTGAAAGGTGTTAACATGAAAACACCTAAAAGAACTATATTGCATAAGTTGTAAAATAGATGTTAAGTATGTGAAATAGTGGGTATTTGGAGTTGCTATAAGAGTAAAAAGGGTTCGGCTAGGCTTAAGATGTGAAGAAATTTGATAAATATCATTTTTTGGACCTAAGGGTAAAATGGTCATTTTGCCCAAATATAGGTTATTGAATACCTAGATCGATAAAGTGATTAAATTTTTGAATTTTTGTTATTATAGATCAAGAAATACCGAACCCGAACCTAGACCAGGGGAAAGCCAAGCAAATCGACTAAATCGACTGGTTGCCACATTTTGTAATCCGAGGTAAGTTGTATGTAAATAATACAACTACATTGCTTATGTATGTCTTGAATTGTATTTGAATTATTATAGCATGAATTTCTTGATTGTAACACCCTAAACCCAGCCTAGACGTTATGGCTGAATCTGGAGTGTCACATCGAAGTATTTTTCGAAAATTGATCTTCAAAGTAAAAATCTGTTACTGAATTTAAAACCTTTTAATATTATTTAACAAAAGTTCTCGTCAAAGAATTTAACTTATGAACCTTCAATGTTATATTAAATTGATTTAAAAACGTGGAAGCTTTTTAAGTCAATGAAGTTTAAAACGCGTGTTTTAGAAAATAGTATTTGTTATAAAAACTTGTTTTTACCTAGACTAGCAGTTTTTTAAATATATATATATTCCAAAGCCCAATTAAAAATTAAAACCCACAAACGGCCTTATTACAAAATTAAAAACCCAAAAGTGAAATTTAAATTAAATAAAGTCAAATGCAAGACACAACAGTCGTATGGCCACCTCCAAGTCCTTTGCGACACCAAATCGTCTAAGGCTGGGGATTACCTACACAGTTGAAAACGGGGTGAGTTTACAAAAACCCAGTGTGTAATCCCAATATTAAACAAACAGTGAATAACACAGTCTGAGCCTAAGCCCAAATCAGTAACAGTCTGGGCTTGAGCCCTATTCAGTATCAGTACAGTGCAATGCAATTATGCATCCCACCCAAATCCAGCCAACACACCACCCGTACCAACCAGCACACCATGTGGGGATGTAAATCGACCCACCCAGCCAGCACACCAATATCACAGCAAAGTTGCCAGTAATAATAATGCAGCATAGCTGCCAGAATAGTAAGTGTCGCAAAGCCACCAGTATCAGTAATTGTGGCATAGCCACCAGCAACAGTGAATGTGACATAGTCACCAGTACAGTACTTCTTCTATATCAAAATCCCAACCCCATGCAGTATGTCACGTCATAAATATTACGTGTATGCAAAGTCATACTCAGTACAATCATATATGTAAATCATAAGCACATCAGTCATACTAAATATAAGGGCATAATCGTCATTTTACCATATAGGGGTATTACAGTCATTTTACCCTACAAGGGCATTATGTTCATTTTACCCTACAGGGGCATTACGGTCATTTTACCCTACAGGGGCTTTACGAACATTTTACCCTACATGGGTATTACGGTCATTTTACCCTATAGGGGTATCACGGTCATTTTACCCTACAAGGGTATTTCAGTAATTTTACAAACCGAGGTCTTAACGACCCAACTAAAGGTCCACCGTTGCCTCAAGCGACTTAAGTAACCTAAACAGACCGAACTGTGTAAATGGGCCTAAGGCCCATACTTGGCCCAATTGGGCACACACACTCGTGTGGCCCATTTAGCCCAAATTTAGATATGGCTATGTGCACACCATAGCCTGATTCACTAATAGTCATTTACCGCAGATTTTATCCGTGTGGGTCACGAGCCCATTGGGCCCATAAGGCCCGTTTCGACCCATCGAGGCCCAAAATAACCTAGGTCATGTGCGCGACATGACAAGTCTATCTACTTCCCACTTAACAGCGAAATTTACCACCGCAGGCCCACAGTCGCATTAGGCCCATACGACCTATTTAACCCAGAACTATTCACAGCTGTACGAACGACGTAACCAAGTCCAAAACTTACCACATAACATACATTTTATTCGAGTGGGCCCACTAGCCCATTGGGCCCACACGGCCCAATCCGACCCAACGTGGCCCAGAACATCCTATGCCATGTACGCGACATGACAAACCCAACCATATTCCACCTAGCAGTTGATTTGACACAAGTGGGCCCACGGGCCTATTAGGCCTATTCGGCCCATTTTGTGGCCCAAATGGCCTACTACAGCCTAAGCCCATGAATTCGCTCATGGTGGCCTTCCTCATCGTATGCCCACGTTTCGTGAGCTCGGTTCACCACAGTGCGATCGCACACTCATGTGGCATCATACGCCACATTACCGGCTTTTTGACATTTTGCCGATCTACAGTCACAGTAGTGCAAACAACACATACTTTCAGCTTTTCAGCCAATTATCAAAACAAGGCATACAGTTACACACCTGATCACGTAGAGTACAAAGAATTCACGATTGCCAGAACCTATATTCAAACATAACATTCAGTTAATCACTAATCAAATAGTGTTACGAAAACCCTTAACAACAACCTAACCGAAAGATCGACTACCACTTGCCTTGAGTAGATCAGCCGACTGTGATTTGCCTACTTAATCCAAAGTTTAGTGTAGTCACCCTTCCGCAACCTGGCGAAAAGTCCCAAACCACCGACACCCTACATCGCTTAAACTTGAGGCTAGAGGCTACACGCTCAATCTCAGTCGGCACCCTTGACTTTATCACTAGCACCCCTTTTTCCCATCTAAAGTTCGATTAGCAGAGGCTACTTACCAAACCGAAAATAGAAATGGAAAGAGAGTGAAAAGGGTTTGAGATGGAAAAGAATTTGAAAAAAAAGACTAGATTTAACCAAAGGTGTTTAGGAGAAAAGGAATAAGATATTCGGCTTAAGAGAGAAAAAGGAGAAAGGTAAGTAAATGGAGAGGAAGAAAACAAAAATCGGTTGAGTCAATGGTTTGAGAGACTTGGGAGTATTCAGCCACCAAGGAGAAGAAAAGAAAGAGATGTCGAAGAAAGGGAGAACAGATTCGGCAGGCTGTGAAGGGAAAGAATCGGTCACTAGAAAAAGAAAAAGAAAAATAGAATACTTGAGTGGCACCCACCAATTCAGCTAGAAAGGAGAAAAATAAAAAGAAAGCATGAGATGTAACAGCCCAAAATTGACCCTAGTCGGGAAGTGGTTTCGGGACCACAAAACCGAGTCATAAAAATAATTAATTTCCATATTCTATGCTTATTATGTGTGTACATGAGTATGTGGAAGTTTCATTCTCCAATTTTGCCAATTGCATGAGAAATTATTAAATAGGGATCGATATGAGACATGGCGAAAATATGATAGGCTAATTTAAAATGGTCTATTAATGCATGTTATGAAAATGATGGGTTTGCATGTCAAATTACCCAAAATTTGAGCTAGTGGTTGGCCATGCTATGGGTGGAAACATGTTGGGAACATGTTGGCTTAGTGAGGTATGTAGGAAAAAAATAAAATAAGGAGTATGGGTAATAAAGAAAGGAAAAACAAAAAAATGAGTGGTTGTTTCCCCCCCCCATTGCCGTGAGCTAAAGAAAGGAAAAGAAAAACTTGTTCATCCTTTTTCATCCTCTTTTGACCGAAAATTCTAAGGGAGGAGGAAGGAGTTCTTGCTTCATGTTTGGTTTGGAAGAGAATTAGGAGGAAGTTTGGCCATGCATGTAACTAGATTGAGGTATGTTTGATATTATTCTTTGAGATTCATGTATATTTTAAGTTGTAAGTTTGAAATCTACCTAGCCATGGTTCAAACCTTGTTAAATGATGGAGATGATATTCGGCCATGCATGTTACATTCTTGGATGGTATTTTGATGTTTGATGTTGTGGTGATGAGGCATGAAGATGAGTTAAGATTCGGCCTAGGTGGAGTTTGTGTTAATGCCATTGCATGCTAAATATGAAGCTTGTTAATGATGCATGTGATGGTGGATTGATGATTCTTGAATCTCTTTTTTTTTTAGCATTTTTGAGTGAGCACATATGTGCATTGGTTGCTAGATGGGGAAGAATCGGCTAGCAAGTTGTGTGCTAAGGCCGAATATAATTTTTGTAGGTTAATGAGTAATGCATGTGCTAAATTGATGGAAAGGGAGAGGATGCTTTACTAGTGTATAAATGATATAAAGATTTTAGAAATTATTTTTGGTTAGGTGTATGTATGATTAGGTATATTCGGCCATATGAGTAAATATATAGATGATGTTAAATTTGATTATGTATAATGGGCCATATAGGGTACACATTGTGATATTAACTTTGATTCTCTATAATTGATCAAGTGGGTGATTAGTAAGGGTGATTGCCGAATATACTAACATACATATGCATGTGTAATTGGATTGTAAATATTTAGCAAGGCGGTTAAACTAGTTGATTTATTGATTAAGCTCAAGGAGTTAAAGGAGGAGAATCGAGCAAAGGCAAAGAAAAGATCATTAAGTAGCCGAGTTGGAACCATCTTACCCAACACAAGTAAGTCATTAAGCATATCTTTGGTATTGATTAAAGGATCGTAATACCTACACCATTGTGTTTAATGAGATGAAATGTATACAAATGAATATGTAAGTAGAGATGAAATTTGTCGAATGTAAAAAGGAAGTGAAGCCTATTGAGTGGCTGGTTTTCGGCACTAAGTGTGCGGGCAATAAGTGTTCACGGTCATGAGATTGGCACTAAGTGTGCGGGTTTAAATTGTACAGCACTAAGTGTGTGAGTTTAAAGTGCATGGCACTAAGTGTGCGCGGTTGATTATTGAGCACTATGTGTGCGAACCCAATATATATTTTCTATAAATTATTTACATTAAGGGTGCGACTTTACCGAGTCGATTTTGGACAGCGGAAAAGGTAAGTGTGCGAACTTGAAATGCATGGCACTAAGTGTGTGAGTTTAAAGTACATGGCACTAAGTGTGCGCGGTTGATTATTAAGCACTATGTGTGCGAACTCAATATATATTTTCTATAAATTATTTACATGAAGGGTGCGACTTTACCGAGTCAATTTTGGACAGCGGAAAAGGTAAGTACCTTGAGTTCATGGCTAATAGGCGCTATGTTTATATTTGGAGTTGAGCTTGGTAAGTTTTGAACCTATGTGACGATTATAGTTGAAGTCACGTACATAAGGTTCATTGTGGAATAGGTGAAAGTTCGTTTAATTGTATGATTATAACGAAAATAAAATGATGTATGAAAGGCCAATGTAGGACTTGGTATGAGATTGAACCATAGGGTTTAAGAAACTATGGTATAGTTTGGTATGGATGGAGTACTTAACCTCATTTCATTGTTTCCTGTTGTGATAATTTTATTAATGGATGGTTGTGGAATGCTTATGGCTTACTGAGTTATATACTCATTCGGTGTTTGCTTGTCACCTATTCTAGGTTTCTTGGACTCGTCTCTTTTTGCGTGATCGTGCCGTCGTCGAAGTCATCACACCGGCTAGCAACCTTTGGTATTTTCTTCTTAGTTGGTCTAAGAGAACATTTCGGCATGTATAGGCTAATATGTTTTGTTGAAATTTGGTATGTAAACTTTTAGCCATGCGAAAATGGCATAATGTTCGGTTGAATTTGGTTCTAATGTTGGGTCGTAAGTCTTGGTAATACGATTTTTATGCCATATGTCATGGTTGATTATTTTGTTGTTAAAATTCATGATATGGCAATAGTGTAGTAGGGGGATGTTTGACAATGATTAGCCTTTGGCATGGCTAGTCATGATCATAATTTGTGATACGTATGACGAATCACTAGTTAGATCAAGGAGAAATCACGAAATGGGCATAGCTGCTTTCATAACAGATGCTGGCAGCAGCAGTGAAGTGAGATTGAAAAATCACTAAAAATAGTAGGAGTGGGATTAATTGATGAATAAATTATGTATTCGAAGCTCGATGAGTCTATTTTCATATAGAAGCAACGAAAAGATCATATGGACAGTATGTTAAGAGATATTCAGGTTCTCGTGAGACAGGGCCAGAACGGTTTCTGGATTCCCTGTTCCAACTTTGGAAATTCATTATAAATTAACCAGAGACAATTAGGAGTCATACCATATATGGATAGATTCCTCTCTGAGTCTAGTTTCTATAGAAACAAACGGCATCAGTATTGAAGCTCTGTGCAGGGAGATATTCAGGTCGTAATGCGCAAAGGTCAGTGTAGTCGATCCCTGTAACATGGGAGACTTTGACTAATAAACTGTACTAATTGGCCCGACCAAAAATTCTAGAAAAAAATATGTAGATGGGCATATGAGTATAGTTTCAGGGAAAAATCACGAAACTGATTTTCGAGTTGTGAAACTCAAGATATGATTTTTAAAGCGACTAGTACGCAGATTGGCAGCTTATCTGGAAAAATTTTAATAAGTGGTTTGAAGCCTGTTAACACCTCGTGTTCGACTCCGGCGACGGTCTCGGGTTCGGGGTGTTACATTTGATTGGTATCAGAGCTATGGTTTAGTCGGTTCTAGGACTACCATAGCACGTATGAGTCTAGCTATACATGCCGAATGTTAATGTTTAACTGTGTGATGACTTCTGACGGTTAAAATTTATGTTTTGATTAGTAAATGGATCCCGGTGTAGAGAGAACCTTGGCGGATGACATTGAAAGTGTAGCGGCTGCTCCTGCACAAGGGACACCGCCTGTTGAACCTCAGTCATCTGCGAATAATCAAGGTGAGGGGCTAAACAAGCCTTCTTTACCATGATGAATGAGTGGGTCGCGCAGTATGCCCGAACCAATCTGGCTGTCCAACAATTCCCGAATTTGAATAATCCACCCCCGGAGCCAGTAATGCCATCAGTTACTGATCCTGTGAGGCTGAGTAAGCCACCTGTAGACTTGATTAGGAAGCGCGGGGCTGAGGAGTTCAGGGCCATAGTTACGGATGATGCTGAAAGGGCCGAGTTCTGGCTTGATAATACCATTCGGGTGTTTGATGAACTGTCATGCACACCCGATGAATGTCTAAAGTGTGCTATATCCTTGTTGCGGGACTCAGCCTACTATTGGTGGAGGACCCTGATTTCCATAGTCCCAAACGAACGAGTAACTTGGGACTTCTTTCAGACGGAATTTCGAAAGAAATATATTAGTCAACGGTTCATTGATCAAAAGCGTAAGGAATTCTTGGAACTCAAGCAAGGCCGTATGACAGTATCTGAATACGAACATGAATTCGTAAGACTCAGTAGGTATGCCTGGGAGTGTGTAGCTGATGAGGTTGCTATGTGCAAAAGATTCGAAGAAGGATTGAATGAAGATTTAAAGCTACTAATGGGTATTTTGGAAATAAAAGAATTCGTAACACTAGTCGAATGAGCCTGCAAGGCGGAAGAACTTGGAAAGGAGAAGAAGAAGGCTGAATTTGAAGCTAGAGACTACCGTAAAAGATCGACGGGTAAAGCTCCGTTCTCAGCCGTAAAGAAGTTCAGGGAGGACACTAATAAGTCGAGGACGACTGCGGGAATTTCCATCAGAGCAAGACCATCAACGGACTCCCGAGCTACTTCGGTAGCTAGTGTGGGCAATAATCGTCTAGAGAAACCTGAATGTCCCCAATGTGGAAGACGACACATAGGTGAATGTTGGGGTAAGTCTATTAACAGGGCCTGTTACGGATGCGGTTTGAAGGACCACTTCATTAGAGATTGCACGGAGCTTGATGAGAAGAATAAGATTCAAGGTGCAAGACCTAGTGGAGTGACAACTAGAGGTAGACCACCGAAAATTTTAGGAGGTAGGGGTGGTAGTCAGAGAGGGGCCTCTGATACGGCTGTTCGAGCCGAGAACCGCACTCCTGCTAGAGCATATGCCATCTGCGCACGAGAGGAGGCATCCTCCCCTGACGTCATCACTGGTACCTTCACTCTCTTTGATACTAATGTGATTGCATTGATTGACCCTGGCTCTACTCATTCATATGTATGTGAAACCTTAGCATCCAGTAAGACTCTACCTGTTGAGTCTACTGAGTTCGTAATTCGGGTGTCAAATCCCTTGGGTCGTTACGTGCTTGTCGACAAAGTGTGTAAGAGATGTCCCCTAGTAATTCGAGGTTCTTGTTTTCCGGCGGACTTGATGCTTTTGCCGTTTGATGAATTTGATGTTATTCTTGGTTTGGATTGGCTGACCGCGCATGATGCGGTTGTGAATTGCAAAAGCAAGACTATTGATTTGAGGTGCGCAAATAACGAGGTAATCCGAGTTGAGTCTACGGATTTGAAGGGGTTGCCAGCTGTAATATCAGCAATGTTGGCCCAGAAATATGTAAGAAAAGGGTGCGAAGCATACCTTGCGTATGTACTTGATGATAAAGAATTAGAAAAGAAACCCGAATCTGTGCGGGTGGTTTGTGAATACCCGGATGTTTTTCCTGAAGAATTACCGGGTTTACCACCTATTCGGGAGGTAGAGTTTGGTATTGAGCTTGTACCTGGGACTACGCCAATTTCGATAGCTCCGTATCGTATGGCACCAACCGAGTTAAAGGAATTGAAAGCTCAATTGCAAGAGTTGACGGATAGAGGTTTCGCTCGACCAAGTTTCTCACCTTGGGGTGCACCAGTATTGTTCGTGAAAAAGAAGGACGAAACCATGAGGTTGTGCATTGACTATCGTCAACTGAATAAAGTGACGATAAAGAACAAATATCTGTTTCCGCGCATCGATGATTTGTTCGACCAACTGAAGGGAGCCTCAGTGTTCTCAAAAATAGATTTGAGATCGGGCTATTATCAGTTGCGAATTCGAGATTCGGACATACCCAAAACTGCTTTCAGAATGAGGTACGGTCACTACGAGTTCTTAGTGATGCCGTTTGGGCTCACTAATGCCCCTGCGGTATTTATGGATTTTTATGAATCGGATCTTCAGACCATATTTGGATCGGTTCGTAGTTGTGTTCATTGATGACATCTTGGTCTATTCAAGAGATGAGATCGAACATGCTGAACACTTGAGATTAGTGTTGCAAGTTTTGCGGGATAAGAAGTTATATGCTAAGTTCAGTAAGTGTGAGTTCTGGTTAAGAGAGGTTAGCTTCTTGGGTCATGTGGTATCCGCATCGGGTATTCGAGTTGACCCGAACAAAATCTCAGCCATACTTAACTGGAAACCTCCGAGAAATATTACTGAGGTTCGGAGCTTTTTGGGACTCGCCGGTTATTACCGACGATTTGTCAAAGGTTTCTCGATGATAGCCACACCAATGACGAAGCTACTTCAAAAGGATGCTAAGTTCGAATGGACGGAGAAATGTCAGAAAGGCTTCGATCAACTGAAAACTCATTTGACTGAAGCTCCAATTTTAGTGCAACCCGAATCAGGCAAAGAGTTTGTCATTTATAGTGACGCATCCCTACTCGGGTTGGGTTGCGTATTGATGCAAGAAGGTCGAGTTGTGGCCTATGCGTCGAGACAATTGAAGCCACACGAGAGAAATTATCCAACCCATGATCTCGAGCTAGCCGCCATCGTATTTGCTTTGAAAATATGGCGACATTATTTGTTTGGCGAAAAGTGCCATGTATTTTCGGATCACAAAAGTCTCAAATATTTGATGACTCAAAGAGACTTAAATCTGCGACAAAGACGTTGGCTTGAGTTGTTGAAAGATTACGAGCTTGTCATTGATTACCACCCGGGAAAGGCTAATGTGGTTGCGGACGCCTTAAGCCGGAAATCGCTGTTTGCTTTACGAGCGATGAATGTGCACTTGTCTGTTCTACCCGACAATGTGTTAGTAGCTGAATTAAAGGCCAAACCATCATTGATTCATCAAATTCGTGAAGCTCAGAAAGTCGACGATGAATTGGTTGCAAAACGGGCTGAATGTATTCCGAATATGGAATCCGAATTTCAAATTGATGATGACGATTGTTTGAGGTTCAGAAGTCGGTTGTGTGTTCCAAGAAATTCAGAACTCATTTCGATGATTCTGAACGAAGCTCATTGTAGCCGAATGTCAATTCACCCGGGGAGTACGAAAATGTACAACGATTTGAAACGACGGTTTTGGTGGCATGGTATGAAACGGGACATCTCCGACTTTGTTTCGAGATGTTTAATATGTCAACAAGTGAAAGCGGAACATCAAGTGCCTTCAGGATTACTTCAGCCGATCATGATACCCGAGTGGAAATGGGATCGAGTCACAATGGACTTTGTGTCCGGACTGCCATTGTCAACAAGTAAGAAGGATGCGATTTGGGTTGTTGTTGATAGACTGACTAAGTCGGCTCACTTTATCCCCGTGCGTACGGATTTTTCATTGGATAAACTAGCCAAATTGTATGTTTCTTAGATTGTGAGATTACATGGAGTACCTATTTCTATCGTGTCAGATAGAGATCCGAGATTCACCTCGCGATTTTGGAAGAAATTGCAAGAAGCTTTGGGTACCAAGCTGCATTTTAGCACCGCTTTTCATCCCCAAACCGATGGTCAATCCGAGCGGATAATTCAGATACTCGAGGATATGCTGAGATGCTGCATCCTTGAGTTTAGTGGTTCATGGGAACGGTATGTACCTTTGATTGAATTCGCTTACAACAATAGTTTTCAATCAAGTATTAAGATGGCACCTTACGAGGCTTTGTACGGTCGTAAATGTCGTACACCATTGTTTTGGACCGAGCTCGGTGAAAGTAAAATTTTCGGAGTTGATTTGATTAAAGATGCCAAACAGAAAGTAAAGGTAATCTGTGAAAGTCTGAAGGCAGCCACAGATCGTCAGAAATCGTATGCGGACTTGAAACGAAAGGACATTGAATATCAGGTGGGAGATAAAGTGTTCCTTAAAGTTTCGCCTTGGAAAAAGGTACTCAGGTTTGGCCGTAAGGGCAAGTTGAGCCCGAGATTCATTGGGCCGTACGAGATCTCCGAACGAGTTGGTCCGGTTGCGTATAGATTGATTTTGCCCCCTGAGCTTGAAAAGATTCACGACGTCTTTCATGTTTCGATGCTTCGACGCTATAGATCTGATCCTTCGCACATAATTAGTCCGTCGGAGGTTGAAATTCAAGCCGATATGAGTTATGAAGAAGAGCCGATGCGTATCCTAGCTCGTGAAGTGAAGGAGTTGCGAAACAAAAGGGTTCCGTTAGTAAAGGTGTTATGGCTCAAACACGGGATCGAGGAAGCTACTTGGGAAACCGAGAGCTCGATGAAAGAATGATACCCAAACCTATTTACCGGTAAGATTTTCGGGGAAGAAAATTTCTTGAGTGGGGGAGAGTTGTGACAGCCCAAAATTGACCCTAGTCGGGAAGTGGTTTCGGGACCACAAAACCGAGTCATACTAATAATTAGCCATCATATTTGATGCTTATTATATGTATATATGCATGTGTGAAAATTTCATGCTTGAATTTTGTTAATTGTAAGTGAATTTTATTAAATAGGACTTATGTGAGAAAATTTAGAAATGTGCTAGGCAAATGTGAAGTGGCCTATTAATGCATGTTATGAAAATGATGGGTTTGCATGTCAAATTACCCAAAATTTGAGCTAGTGGCTGGCCATGCTATGGGTGGAAACATGTTGGCTTAGTGTGTTATGTTAGAAAGAATAAATAAAAGGGTTAGTAATTAAGTAATGAAAAGGGAGGGGTGATGAAAACAAAGTTGTCTCATCCATCCCCCCTCCATTTGCCGTAACTAGACAAAGAAAAGAGAAAAAAAAAGAAAGAGTGTGTTCATCTTCCTTACCTTCTTGCAAAGCCGAAACAAAAGGGGAAAGAGGAAGGAATTTGTCTAGGGCATTCGGCTATCTTGGAGGTTAAATAAGGTAGGAGTTCATGTTATTTCTATTGATTTTTATGAGAATCTAGTAGTAGTCAAGCTCTTATTGTAACCCATATGTTGATTTTTCTTTAGTTTTGGTGACAAATTGTGCATACGGTATTATTGGATAAATGCTAAAAGGATGGTGTTTTGATATTTTGGATTGAAATATTAGAAAGGGAAAATATGAGCTACCTAAATAGATATATGTGAATTTAAAAGATGGTATGAACAAATGTGGAGTTTTGCTAGTTTAGGATTATTCGGCCAAGTGTTTATGTGGTGGAAATTAAGTGTTAAATGGAATGAAAATGATATTATATGGGGGTATGTATATTCGGCCATATGAGTAAATATATAGATGATGTTAAATTTGATTATGTATAATGGGCCATATAGAGTACACATTGTGATATTAACTTTAATTCTCTATAATTGATCAAGTGGGTGATATTGGTTTATATGGTTGAATTTGATTTATGAATATGTACCTTGAAATAAAATATATCCTCGACTATGTTACTTTGGAAGTAAGAATGCATTCGGCCTTGAGACAATTTATAAGTATTAGTTAAGGTTCTAATGTTTTGAACAAGAATGGTTGTAAGATGAAACGAAAATTATTAAAATATATATGAGTAATTAACAAGGGTGGTTGCCGTGTATATAATATTTATGTGTGTTATTGAAATATTTATTGGGTTAATTTTAGTAATTGGATCTTAGGTGATCAATAGCCAAATGGCTTAAAGTTAGTAAAAAGCATAAGGTGAATAAAAATAAAATGTTGTCGTATGCTTCTTTTGATATGAAACTATTAATGTTATGGGATATAAATAACTAGCAAGGTAATTAAACTAGTTGATTTATTTATTTAAGCTCAAGAACCTAAAGGAGAGGCGTCCAACAAGGGGAAATCGAAGGTCATCGAGTAGCCGACTTGGAATTATTTTACCCAACATAAAGTAAGTCATTAAGCATATAGTTTGTATTAATTTAAATGGTCATAACGTCTATGTAATGATGCTGAATGGAATGATAAATATATATATACATGTATGTATGTGGTGATGAAAGTGTTGAATGAAAAGAAAAGAGGTGAGATGTATTGAGTTGTTGATCTCGGCACTAAGTGTGCGGGTATAAACATTTATGATCATGAGATTGGCGCTAAGTGTGCGGGTTTAAATTGTACAGCACTAAGTGTGCGAGTTTGATTATGTAGCACTAAGTGTGCGAGTTTGATTATATAGCACTAAGTGTGCGAGTTGATTATATAGAACTGAGTGTGCGGACTTAATATATACTTTTGAATCACTATGGACACTAAGTGTGTGACATTATTGAGTTGATCACGGACAGCGGATCGGGTAAGTACCTTGAGTTCGTGACTAATAGGCGCTATGTTTATATTTGAAGTTGAGCTTGGTAAGTTTGAACCTATGTGACAATTATAATTGAAGTCACGTACATAAGATTTATCGTGGAATAGGTGAAAGGTCGTTTAGTTGTATGATTGTAACGAAAATAAAATGATGTATGAAAATGCCTCAAATATCCTATTGATTAGTATATGGAATGTGAATGCATGACTTGGTATGAGATTGAACCGATAGGTTTAAGGAACTATGGTATGGTTCGGTATGGATGGAGTAACTAGCCTCGTTCCATTTTGTTTCCTCTTGTGATAATGTTATTAATTGATGGTAGTGCATTGCTTATGACTTACTGAGTTATATACTCACTCGGTGTTTCCTTGTCACCTATTTTAGGTTTCTTGGACTCGTCTCTTTTTGCGTGACCGGGCCGTCATCGGAGTCATCACACCGGCTAGCAACTTTTGGTATCTTCTTTTTAGTCGGTCTAGGAGAACATTTCGGCATGTATAGGCTAATATGTTTTGTTGAAATTTGGTATGTAAACTTTTAGCCATGCGAAAATGGCATAAATGTTCGGTTGGATTCGGTTTTATAACGTTAGGTCGTAAGTCTTGGTAATTCGATTTTTATGCCATATGTCATGGCTGATCAATTTTGGTGTTAAGATTCATGATATGGCAATAGTGTAGTAGGGAGATGTTTGACAATGATTAGCCTTTGGTATGGCTAGTCATGATTATAATTTTGTGATATGTATGATGAATTACTAGTTAGATCAATGAGAAATCACGAAATGGGCATAGTTGCTTCAGTAACAGATGCTGGCAGCAGCAGTGACGTGGGATTGAAAAATTACAAAAATTAGTAGGAATGGAATTAAATAGTGAATAAATTATGTAATCGAAGCTCGATGAGTCTATTTTCATATAGAAGTAACGAAATGATCATATGGACAGTATGTTAAGAGATATTCAGGTTCTCGTGAGACAGGGCCTGAACGGTTTCTGGGTTCCCTGTTCCGACTTTGGAAATTCATTATAAATTAACCAGAGATAATTAGGAGTCATTCCATATATGTATAGATTCCTCTTTGAGTCTAGTTTCTATAGAAACAAACGGCATCAGTATTGAAGCTCTGTGCAGGGAGTTATCCAAATCGTAATGCATGAAGGTCAGTGTAGTCGCACCCTGTAATAGGGGAGAATTTAACTAATAAACTGTACTAATTGGCCCAACCAAAATTCTAAAAAAATTCTACCATATAGGTATATGAGTCTAGTTCCATGGAAAATTTACGGAACTGGATTTCGAGTTTCAGAACTCAAGATATGATTTTTAAAGCGACTAGTACGCAGATTGGCAGCTTGTCTGGGAAATGTCAAATAAGTGGTTTGAAGTCTGTTAACACCTCGTGTTCGACTCCGGCGACGGTCTCGGGTTCGGGGTGTTACAAGGGTAGTTATATGTTATGTGATTATGTGATCTGGGTTCTAGTCTTGTACGTTCTACCGGTAGCTGAGTATACCAACATATGTTGCGGATACTTGACAGGTTGTGTGAGCAGCATTGCTTAGCTATGTCTTGACTGAGAGCTTGTGTAAGCAGGCCCGTTGATAGCTCGTGAGCGAGAAACTATGTGATATGAGATTTAAGGTAGCATTGGCTACATATGTGGCACTCAGTGTGTAAGAATTTTGAGTATCCGGCATTATTATTTCGAGTGGTTCACAGGTATGTCAAAAATGAGATTATGTGTAAATTCCTTTCGAGATGGTACAGGTATGTACTTGAAGCTCATATCTAATAAATGCTTGAAATAATGAATATGAGGTAAGTTTTGTGATGGAATGAGCTATGGTTATGAGACCATGGTAAATGTACATTTAATTATGTTATATTATTTGAATGTTACACTTAAGGTAGGTTGCTTATTTCTTGCATACGAGCTTACTAAGCTATATAGCTTACTTTGTTTATTTTCCATGTTTTTATAGTTACGCCAAGCTAACTTGGATCGGAGATCGTCAGAGATTCACCTCACACTATAAAAACTATTATTTTGAGTATTTGATGACCTTAGTATTTTGAAAGTATGGCATGTATAGAGACTTCGTCATTTTGTTATATGTGTCATTTGATTTGGCCAAATGTATTGGCTTATATTTGTTTAAGTTGATTTGGTATTTAGCCATGTAATTGGCTTATTTTGGCTAAAACGGTTGTAAGCCCATTTATATATGTATATGAGCCAATGTCTTTGGTGTTATGGTCATGGTATGCTTGGTGTACGATGGAGTTTGATTTTTAGCATGAATGTGAAATGTTTGGAAATGTGCTTTATTGGTGAGATGATAATCTTATGAACAAATAGGTGTCATGAAAGTAGTTTAATGATACTTTGTATATGTGAAATTAGTATGATTAATTTGTGACACAATAAATGTTGTGAGTATGATAGTGAAAGGTATTGTATTGATATGATTTAGCCATGATTGTGGATGTTTGGTTGCCTAAGTATGCCATGTTTTGTGCCTTTGATTTGGTGTAAGTGTATGTGTGAATAAGGGTGGCAAATTACTTGGTAAATAGCCTTTATTTTGTCCAAACGGGTAGACACACGGGCGTGTGTCTAGGCCGTGTGTGACATACAGTCTGCCCCATGGGCATGTGTATAGGCCGTGTGTCCCATGCACCTTAATTTTGAGAAACAAAATGCTCAGAATTGAGCACATGGGCGTGTGCCCTGGCCGTGTGAAGTCTGCACCTCTTTTATGAAAATTAATTTTCCACACGGCCTAGCACATGGGCATGTGACTTGGCCGTGTGATCTTAATTTGTTCATGGGTTACAAGTCAGAGAGTTACACGAGGTTGAAACACGGGCGTGTGTGACCACACGACCTGCCCACACAGGCATGTCCCATATCCGCATGGGCGTGTGACCTCTGTTTAGTAGAAAAATTTTCTAAGTTTCGTGAAAAATTCTAAAGTTCTCGGTTTAGTGCCGAACTACTTCCAAAGCATGTTTTGGGACTCGTAGGCTCGTGTTAGGGACTATATGGTTAAATGTGAATGCGTTTAATTTGGATGCAAATCTTTGACTCGAAATTGTATGATTGCTTGTGATGTGAGTTCGATAATGCCTCGTACCTTGTTTCGGCATCGAATACGGGTAAGAGGAGTTACAACGGTTTCTAAACCATTTAAATTATTAAATTGGTAACCTTCACGTACAAAGGGATTATTCTCTATTTATCCACTTCGATATCACATATCAAAAAGGATAATCAAGATTCTCTAATTAATAGAGAAGGCAAATGAAAAGTTAGAAAAAGGAATTATATTCTTTCCAAAAAAAAATATGATTATTCCCTTATTAATAGAGAAGGCAAATGAAAAGTTAGAAAAATGAATTATATTCTTTCCAAAAGAATATAGGATTATTCCCCTATTAATGGAAAGTTAGAAAAACAAATTATATACTTTTCAAAGAACATTAATTTTTATATCTTTTATATTTTGACTGAAATTAATTAATATAACTGTTTATATTAATAAATTTGATAAAATATATACAATTAATAATTTGTATGAATCAAATTCATATTTATATTATTTCCAAAAGAATATTAATTTCCATGTGTTTTATATTTTGATCAAAATTAATTAATATACTTTTTTTATACTAATAAATTCGGTAAGATATATACAATTAATATTTTGTATGAATCAAATTCATATATTAATTATATTCTTTCCAAAAGAATATAGGATTATTCCCCTATTAATGGAAAGTTAGAAAAACAAATTATATACTTTTCAAAGAACATTAATTTTTATATATTTTATATTTTGACTGAAATTAATTAATATAACTGTTTATATTAATAAATTTGATAAAATATATACAATTAATAATTTGTATGAATCAAATTCATATTTATATTATTTCCAAAAGAATATTAATTTCCATGTGTTTTATATTTTGATCAAAATTAATTAATATACTTTTTTTATACTAATAAATTCGGTAAGATATATACAATTAATATTTTGTATGAATCAAATTCATATATTAATTATATTCTTTCCAAAAGAATATTAATTTCCATGTCTTTTATATTTTGATCGAAATTAATTTATATAAATGTTTATATTAATAAATTCAATAAAATATATACAATTAATATTTTGTTTGAATCAAATTCATATATTAATTATATTCTTTCCAAAAGAATATTAATTTTCATGTGTTTTATATTTTAACCGAAATTAATTAATATAATTGTTCATATTAATAAATTTTGTAAATATATACAATTAATATTTTGTATGAATAAAATTCAAATGTTAATTATATATATTCTTTATTTGTGTACATAAAATGTGTTTAATATTTAATTATCAAGTTAAATTAATTCAAAAATTATTTTAATTCATGTAACAACTCCATACAATACAAAATATATTTGGATTCTGTTCGTTTCAACTATAGGGTGTGACCCTGCAGCCTATTGTAACGTTGGTAGTAATACTAGAGCGTTTCAAACTTTACAAACAACGAATGGCATCTAGCAGTGCACCATTGCCACCCAAGTTAGAAGAAGTCGTGATTCTATATAACCTTTCTGTGATAGCCTTTTCATGTATTATATCTTTTTATCCTTAATATCTAGATTGGACACAAGTATGGAATAGTCACACTTTTATAGTCTAATCTCATATATCTTGATTTTCTGAGCAAACTATAATAAACAAATAAGTTTGATATCTTATATCAACTTATTCGAGCATGGACATGCATTTCTAGTCTCACTCCATCAAGAGATATTACTCACATTATGTAAGAGGGATAAATCCTATCTTGATCAACCATATCCTACTACATGGATTGTGGTATATCCAATATCTATCTCTATAGTACAACTTGTTAGGGCCCAGTCAGAATAGTGGTTTCGGGACAACTGATCCGAGGGCGGAGAAATTATTTTTAATATTTTTTATGTGTTGTGGCATGATTATATGATAGTATGAAAATTTTGGTGATTAATTTTAGCGATTTCATGCTTAATTGTGAAAAATTACTAAATCACATAAAGTGCAAAAGTCTTAATTTGATAGCTAAGGGTGTTAAATTGCCACGTATCATAAATTGAGGGTCTTTAAAGGGCAATTAGACCCTTTAGAGAGGCTTGGCCGACCATAAGACAAAGAAAATAAAATAGTCAAAGTGTTAGGTATTTGATGACCTAATGTGTGATAAAATAATACCCTAAAGCCTAGCCTTCATCTTTTTCATTCATCCTTTCTCCTTAATCAAAAATATCAGCCATATGGGGGTTTGGAAGCTTGAAAAATTTCAGCCACTTAATCTCCTTGCAAGTAAGTGGTTTGATGACTTTTCTTGATAATTTTTGCATTTTTGGAACCCTTGTAGCACGAGCTTCCAAATGAGAGGACTATTTTGCAAAATGGTTGAAAGTCTAGGGTTTTACCATGAGTGTTTCCATGTTGTTTTCTAAAATTTTATGGAAGAAAATGAGTTACGGTGGTGTAATAAACAACTTTTGTGAAGTAGTTTTCATGGAAACCTTAACTACGGACCATTTTGCATAAGTTAAAAATTAGATGATAAATGTGAGAAATAATGGAAATTTTGGGCTACTATAAGAGTAAAATGGGTTAGGCTTAAGATATGAATAAGTTTGATAAAAAATGATTTTTGGATCTAGGGGTAAAATGGTCATTTTGCAAAATTCTAGGGGCAAAATGGTCATTTTTGTAACGCCCCAATTTTCAGGTTTTCTGTGTTTCTGTGATTTTTAAAATTTGTTCGTGTTCTGGTTGGTTAAAATATATATTTTAGTAGGTTAGTGAGCCTTTGGAAGGCCCAAACTTAAGTTAAATTCGTGGTAGTCTTCGGAATTTTAATTTTATGAACAAGTGATGCAATTGGCATTTGGGCTTTTAAGAGTAAAGGGGTAAAAGATGACACAAAAAGAAGTATGGTGTAGTGGCAAGGTGGCGCCACTTAGGGGACAAGAAAGTGACGCCATAGAGGAAGCAAGGGGTCCAAGGTTCAAGTCTTGGCTCTTGCAATATATTTTGGTTTTTCTTTTCAATAAATCTAGAAGCAAGTAGCTGCACTTTAAAGTTTAATGTGTTGGATTTATGACACAAATGAGTTGATGGCCTAGTGGTGGTGGCGTGAGTTGGCATGTGAGAGGACTTTGGTTCGAATCCCTTGGCACGCAAAGGTTTATTATTTTGCTATGTTGGGACGACAAGAGTTGGTGTTGGTTTTAAACTCTGGTGATGGAGGGATCCTACATCGGGAAGCTAACATAAGAGTAGATGGAGAGCTGGCTTTAAATAGAGCAAACCATGAGGAGTGTAGGCATACCCTTCTTGGCTGATCCCTTTCGCTTTGTGACGTGTTCGTTTGGGTTGGGCGTCAGCTAAGAGTGTTTGGAGTGCGGATTAACTGCAGTCTCCTAACAGGTGTGTATATCTCATTACTCTAGCAATAGGACGGCTATTTTGGGCCACGATGGGCTGAAATGGGCATGTGGTCCCAATGGGTCCGTAAGCCCAAGTGGATAAGTTGTAGAATTACTAAAATACCCTTATGGATAGGACTACCGATTTACCCCTAGAGGGTAAAACGACTATTTTGCCCCTCGTGCGTAAATGACTAACTTGTGTGATGATTGGGTTAGTTGACGTGGATTTATGTTAGTTATCGTTAATTCGTATGTCTAATGTGTTAGTGATCGATTGTAGGATTATCGCGTGGGAGATATCGTCATCAATCGTCATCAATCAGGTGTGTAAACGACACCCTCCCTTAGACTGAATCGGTAAAAGCCAAAATACAGAAATGTTGGTATTTTGTGAACTCGCGAGCGTTCGAGCGCTCGTGAGACAGTTGTTAATGAATATGGTGCATTTGGATGATTAGAGTGCAGAGTGTGCATTTTTGTGCTCAACAGTATTTTTGGGCTTAATGGGCTGAAAACGGGCCAATAGGCCAACGGGCCCACTTTGGTAAAAAGATGAGGTAAGTACTTCTGATTACTTGGTAAACGTTAGAATGAGCATGAAACCTTAGCAATAGGTAATAATTACTGAAATACCCTTATGCATTCAAAATTACGATTTTACCCCTAGGGTTATTTTTTTCTGAAAAGCATGATGTTTTGTTTCTGTATACGTATGCCATGAAATATTATTTCTGTTACATGGACTTGGGTTTATATTGATGGAGGAAGCGTTCTGACAGCCTCACTGCAACCTGATGGCCTCGCCACATATATCTGTTCTGGTGACTTCGTCACAATATCTGGCAGCCTCGCTGCAATCTAGTGGCTTCGCCACATATATATATCTGTTCTGGTGGCCTAGCCATAATATCTGTATCTGGTGACTTCGTCACAATATCTGGTAGCCTCGCTGCAATTTCTGTGGTGTGTAGCAGTTGGGTGGGTCAAGTAGTCTCCCACATGGTGTAAGGCTGGTACGGGGGTGTTATTGATGGCTTTGGGTTGGGATTTCTGCATTCATGATATATTTGTTCTATATCTGCTATGGGCCTATGGATTTTATTCTGATTTCTGTACTGGGCCAAGGCCCAGATAAGTCTGACTTTGAGGTTTGATATGTTTTGGGCTATGGTTGGGTTATGTTACACACTGAGTTTACCGAACTCAACCTTTATTTTCACCTTTGTAGGAAATCCCCAACCATAGTGGGCTTGGAGCTATGAGGGATTCGGAGTGGCCACATCATCTGCAAAGTTGGTTTTTCTAAGTTAGTTTATTTTTATTATTTTTATATTCTGATTTAATTTTCGGTTTTAAGTTGTAATAAGGTCGCTATTTAAATTTCTTTTTTTCGCTGTGGTTTTATTTTCTGATTATATTTATACTATGACGAAACTGCTAGTGTTAGGCTGCGCAGGTTTTCAAAATTAATGAACGTTTTCAAGACTCAACAAGCACAACAAATGGATAGCCTAAAGATTGATAAACTGGCTTTTCATTCAACCCCTGTTTTTACAAAGACCACCCCAATCACGTAAACCAGCAAATGCATACTAAGTCGTAAGTCCATGTGACACGTCAGATCTGGCCATAATGTCTGGGCCCGGTTTGGGGTGTTACATTTAGTGGTATCAGAGTCAAGTTGCGACAACTCAGCTGTGGAACGGGTCTAAAAATGAAAGTTTGTAAAGAAACACTGAATAAAGGTTTTCGAAAATCGTTTTTTTAACTTGATTATAAATTATTTTCGAGAATGTTTCTAATATTTTCTCTTTACAAATAAATAATTTTAAAGATTAAAATTGGTTTTCTAAAATTTGGTTTTTTTTAGAAGGTGGCACACCGAATCTCCGGCCTAAGTCTGTAAGTTTTCTGAGCTTTTCTGATTGTTTCTGAAATATCTGTTATATGCTTGTACAAAACCTTATCATGGTACTTTAGTTAGGGTAACACTAGAACTATAGAAACTCTAATAAGTAGACTGAGACTGTAGCTAGGCTACCGCAAAAGGAAACAAAATCAAACTCTAAATTACTGTTATTCATAAGACATCTGTAATAAACACTGAAATATTAAATTGATTCATAAAATTCTTAATCAGATAATACAAAATGAGTACACGAGCAGCTCGTGGAAGAGGCCGTGGACGTGGCCAAGGTAATGCTCAGGCTGAATCTTCGTCGTCAGGACATGTGCCGATAGTAGATGCACCGGTACCACCAGCAATGGAGTAGAGTCTCATGATCGAGGTGCCGAGGATGATGCTCTGTCCCAGGCAATGCTCCGAGTTTTAGAAAGGGTTGCTAGGGCAAGTACGGGAAACGGAATTCGGGGGTCTATTTCTGAGCGACTCCGGGCCAATGAAGCAGAGATATTTAGGGGCGTATCTGGTGTAGCTCCGAATGTGGTTGAGTATTGGTTAGAAGCCACAGAGCGGATTATGGATGATCTAGACTGCTCTGTGGAGCAGAAGCTGAAGGGAGCCATATCGTTACTCAGGGATGAGGCATATCAGTGGTGGCTCACGGTGAGAGATGGAACTCCTACTGACAGTGTGACTTGGGAGCTGTTTAAGACAGCCTTCAAAGGAAAGTATGTTGGGGCTAGTTATGTGGACGCTCGCCGGAAAGAATTTCTGAACCTGGTCCAAGGGAGTAAGTCAGTGGCTGAGTATGAGTCTGAGTTTCTGAGACTGAGCCGGTATGCTTCTGGGATTGTCGCTACAGAGTATGAGCGTAGCGTACGCTTCAATGATGGTCTGAGAGATGAACTTAGGGTGCTGATTGCTCCGCAAAGGGAGCGTAACTTCGCTGCTTTAGTGGAGAAAGCTAAGATAGCTGAGGAAGTGAAGCATACAGAAAGACAGAATCGTGAGAAAGATCAGAATCGTTTTAGGAGAGATTCAGGACTTTCAGGTGGTATGAACAGGAATGTTAAGAGAGCAAGGGTAATGGAGCCAGTTCGAGCAGTACCGATGAATGTTGTTAGACCGCAGGGTTGTAGGAATTGTGGGAAGATGCATATGGGGGAGTGTCGGAAACGTTCTGGTGCTTGTTTCCGATACGGATCTATGGAGCATAGGGTTAAGGATTGTCCCTAGAAACCAAATCAGGTTCAAGTTTTAGAGCAGAGGGTCGCTCAACCAGTCAGGGGTGGACCACAGTTTTCGAGAAGACGTGGGCAAGGCAGAGGTGGTAATGGAAACGGTCGAGGAAGAGGAGCGCCTGGCAGGGGTGCTGGATTTGCTGAGGCTCGTCAGATGGCGTTGGTGTATGCAGCTAACGTCATAACTGGTACGTTTCTGATTTCCAGTATGCCATACACTGCGTTGATAGATGTTGGATCTACCCATTCATATGTTGCATGTGCTATATCTGGGTCACTGGGTGTGCGCTCTGAGGAGACCGTGAGTGGCGTATCTATACTAAGACCTTTGGGTCACTCGGTTAGGGTAGATAAACTGTATAGAGATGTGCCTATAGAAACTCAAGGAAAAGTTTTCTCTGGAGATCTGATGGAGCTACCTTTTGGAGAATTCGATCTCATTTTAGGAATAGATTGGCTTGTTAAGCATAAGGCTACTCTAGATTGTGCTGCTAAGCGAATAATGTTAAAGACCATAAAGGATGAGGAGGTTTTGGTGATAGGCGAGTGTAGGGATTATCTGCGTAATGTGGTGTCGGTATTGAGAGCCGAGAAGTGGATTCGAAAGGGATGTGAGGCCTATTTGGCATTTGTAAGCCAATCTGAAACTGAGGATCTAACACTGGATAAAGTTAGAACCGTCAAGGATTTTCAAGATGTTTTTCCAAAAGAGCTTCCGGGTTTGCCTCCGAACTGAGAGGTTGAGTTTGGAATTGACTTGTTGCCTGGAACGGCACCGGTGTCCATTGCACCTTATAGGATGGCACCGAAGGAGTTGGTGGAGCTGAAAGCCCAAATTCAAGAGTTATTGGATAGAGGCTTCATTAGACCAAGTGTGTCTCCGTGGGGAGCACCAGTGTTGTTCGTAAAGAAGAAAGATGGGTCAATGCAGATGTGCATCGATTATCGGCAGTTGAAAAAACTGACGATTAAGAGCAAGTACCCACTGCCGAGAATCGATGATTTATTCGACCAACTTAGAGGAGCTTCAATATTTTCCAAGATTGACCTTCGATCTAGGTATCATTAGTTGAGGGTTAAGGAGGTGGATATATACAAGACGACATTCTGAACTCGGTATGGTCACTATAAGTTCTTGGTTATGCCATTTGGGTTGACGAACGCACCTGCGGCATTTATGGATTTGATGAATCGAGTGTTCCAGCCATACTTGGATCGATTCATGGTCGTCTTTATCGATGATATTTGGTTTTATTCTGAAACTGAGGAGAAGCATGATGAGCATCTTCGTATTATGCTGCAAGTGTTGAGGAAGAAGGACCTTTATGCAAAATTCAGTAAGTGTGAGTTCTGGTTGAGAGAGGTAACTTTCTTGGGGCATGTTGTCTCTACTGAAGGGATTAAGGTGGACCCTCGAAAGATTGAAGCGATTCTAGAATGGAAGCCACCAAGGTTAGTGTCGAAAATTTGAAGTTTTCTGGGTTTAGCTGGGTACTATAGAAGGTTTGTGGAAGGATTTTCTGTGATGGTAGTGCCTTTGACAAAGCTTATAAGGAAGGGAGTACCGTTTGTTTGGACTGGGAAACAACAGGAATCTTTTGAGAAGCTGAAGAAAGTTCTGACCGAGACACTTGTACTGATTCAGCCGGAGTCTGGAAAGGATTTTACCATATGCAGTGATGCATCACATGTAGGATTGGGCTGTGTGCTGATGCAAGAGGGTAAAGTGGTTGCTTATGCATCGCGACAGCTTAAACCACATGAAGTTAACTATCCTACTCATGATCTGGAGTTGGCAGCGGTAATCTTTGCGCTTAAGATTTGGAGACATTACCTGTGCAGAGAAAGGTGTATTATAGACACAGATCATAAGAGTCTTAAGTACTTGCTGACTCAGAAGGAGCTGAACCTTAGGCAGCGGAGATGGATAGGATTGCTTAAAGATTATGACTGTGCGATTGAGTATCACCCAGGCAAAGCTAATGTGGTGGTTGATGCCCTAAGTCATAGAACTGTATCTGATCTGAGAGCCATCTTTGCTCGTTTGAGTCTGTATGATGATGGTATTCTGTTAGCAGAACTGCAAGTTAGGCCGACCTGGGTGGATGAGATTAAAGAAAAACAGTCGAGGGATGAGTCCCTAGTTTCTCTATTTTGGCAGGTTAAGAATGGGGATAGTTCTGAGTTCGAACTGAACAGTGAGAGAGTTCTGTGTTAACGAGGTAGAGTTTGTATTTCGAAGGACTCTGACTTGAGGCAAGCAATTCTGAAAGAAGCTCATGGAGGTCTGTGTGCTATGCATCTTGGAGGGAGTAAAATGTATCACGACTTAAAAGAGTTGTATTGGTGGCCTGGATTGAAGCGAGAGGTAATGAAAGTTGTAGGAAAATGTCTGACTTGTCAACAAGTTAAAGCTGAACATCAATTACCTTCCAGACTTTTGCAGCCAGTGAAAGTACCACTTTGGAAGTGGGAGAGGGTAACCATGGATTTTGTAAGTGGGTTACCCTTGACACCGTCGAAGAAGGACTCGATTTGGGTAATTGTGGATAGGTTGACCAAATCTGCTCATTTCATACCTGTCCGCGCTGATTATTCACTTCAGAAGTTAGCCAAATTGTATATGGCAGAAATAGTGCGACTTCACGGAGTGCCAGTGTTGATTATTTCTGATCGAGATCCTAGATTCACATCTCGATTTTGGAAAAAGTTGTATGAGGTGTGTATGCGGTTGAACTTTAGTACAGCCTTTCATCCTCAGACTGATGGTCAGTCGGAAAGGGTTATTCAGATTCTGGAAGACATGTTGAGTGGATGCGTTATCGACTTTCGAGGTAGTTGGGAGGATTACTTACCGTTGGCAGAGTTTGCATACAACAACAGTTATCAGACAAGTATTCGAATCGCTCCTTATGAGGCACTGTATGGGCAAAGATGTCGTACACCTAGTTGTTGGACCGAGTTGGGTGAACGACAGGTTCTTGGACCTGAGTTGGTGGCAGATACTGAGGATAAGGTCAAGTTGATTAGAGACCGGTTGAAGAAAGCATCTGATAGATAGAAGTCATATGCAGATTTGAAGCACAAGGAAATTGAGTACTCTGTGGGTGATATAGTCTTCTTGAAGGTTTCGCCTTGGAAGAAAATATTAAGTTTGGAAGGAAAGGCAAGTTAAGTCCACGGTTCATTGGGCCTTATCGGATTCTTAAGCGAGTGGGTCCAGTGGCTTATCAGTTGGATCTACCTCCAGAGTTGAATAGGATTCATGACGTCTTTCACGCCTCCACGTTAAGGCCGTATCGTTCTGACCCTACTCATGTTGTGCCGGTTGCAGAGATTGAGGTCCAAACAGACTTGACTTTTGAGGAAGAGCCTATGCAGATTTTGGATCTAGATGTTAAGATTTTGAGGAGGAAATGAGTTCCGCTAGTAAAGGTGCTGTGGCGTAATCATGGCAGAGAGAAAGCTACTTGGGAGCCAAAAGTTGCGATGCGTCAACAATATCCTCATCTATTTGATTCAGGTAAAATTTCGAGGACGGAATTTCTTTAAGGAGGGTAGAGTTGTAACGCCCTAATTTTCGAGTTTTCTGTGTTTCTGTGATTTTTAAAATTTGTGTGTGTTCTAGTTGGTTAAAATATATATTTTAGTAGGTTAGTGGGCCTTTGGAAGGCCCAAACTTAAGTTAAATCCGTGGTAGTCTTCGGAATTTTAATTTTATGAACAGGTGATGCAATTGGCGTTTGGGCTTTTAAGAGTAAAGGGGTAAAAGATGACACAAAAAGGAGTGTTGTGTAGTGGCAAGGTGGCGCCACTTAGGGGACAAGGAAGTGACGCCATAGAGGAAGCAAGGGGTCCAAGGTTCAAGTCTTGGCTCTTGCAATATATTTTGGTTTTTCTTTTCAATAAATCTGGAAGCAAGTAGGTGTGCTTTAAAGTTTAATGTGCTGGATTTATGACACAAATGAGTTGATGGCCTAGTGGTGGTGGCGTTAGTTGGCATGTGAGAGGATTTTGGTTCGAATCCCTTGGCATGCAAAGGTTGATTATTTTCCTATGTTGGGACGACAAGAGTTGGTGTTGGTTTTAAACTCTGGTGATGGAGGAATCCCACATCGGGAAGCTAACATAAGAGTAGATGGAGAGCTGGCTTTAAATAGAGCAAACCATGAGGAGTGTAGGCATACCCTTCTTGGCTGATCCCTTTCACTTTGTGACATGCTCGTTTAGGTTGGGCGTCAGCTAAGAGTGTTTGGAGCGCGGATTAACTGCAGTCTCGTAACAGGTGTGTATTTCTCATTACTCTAGCAGTAGGACGGCTATTTCGGGCCGCGATGGGCTGAAATGGGCCATGTGGTCCCAATGGGTCCGTAGGCCTAAGTGGATAAGTTGTAGAATTACTAAAACACCCTTGTAGGGTAGGACTACCGATTTACCCCTGGAGAGTAAAATGACTATTTTGCCCCTCGGCGTAAATGACTAACTTGTGTGATGATTGGGTTAGTTGACGTGGATTTATGTTAGTTATCATTAATTCATAAGTCTAATGTGTTAGTGATCGATTGTAGGATTATCGCGTGGGAGATATCGTCATTAATCGTCATCAACCAGGTGTGTAAACGACACCCTCCTTTAGTCTGAATCGGTAAAAGCCGAAATACCGAAACATTGGTATTTTGTGAGCTCACGAGCGGGCGAGCGCTCGTGAGACAGTTGTTAATGAATATGGTTCATTTTGATGATTAGAGTGCAGAGTGTGCATTTTCGTGCACAACAGTATTTTTGGGCTTAATGGGCTGAAAATGAGCCAATGGGCCAACGGGCCCACTTTGGTAAAAAGACGAGGTAAGTAATTCTGATTACTGAAACCTTAGCAATAGGTAATAATTACTGAAATACCCTTATGCATTCAAAATTACGATTTTACCCCTAGGGTTATTTTTTTCTGAAAAGCATGATGTTTTGTTTCTGTATACGTATGCCATGAAATATTATTTCTGTTACATGGACTTGGGTTTATATTGATGGAGGAAGCGTTCTGACAGCCTCACTGCAACCTGATGGCCTCGCCACATATATCTGTTCTGGTGACTTCGTCACAATATCTGGCAGCCTCGCTGCAATCTAGTGGCTTCGCCACATATATATATCTGTTCTGGTGGCCTAGCCATAATATCTGTATCTGGTGACTTCGTCACAATATCTGGTAGCCTCGCTGCAATTTCTGTGGTGTGTAGCAGTTGGGTGGGTCAAGTAGTCTCCCACATGGTGTAAGGCTGGTACGGGGGTGTTATTGATGGCTTTGGGTTGGGATTTCTGCATTCATGATATATTTGTTCTATATCTGCTATGGGCCTATGGATTTTATTCTGATTTCTGTACTGGGCCAAGGCCCAGATAAGTCTGACTTTGAGGTTTGATATGTTTTGGGCTATGGTTGGGTTATGTTACACACTGAGTTTACCGAACTCAACCTTTATTTTCACCTTTGTAGGAAATCCCCAACCATAGTGGGCTTGGAGCTATGAGGGATTCGGAGTGGCCACATCATCTGCAAAGTTGGTTTTTCTAAGTTAGTTTATTTTTATTATTTTTATATTCTGATTTAATTTTCGGTTTTAAGTTGTAATAAGGTCGCTATTTAAATTTCTTTTTTTCGCTGTGGTTTTATTTTCTGATTATATTTATACTATGACGAAACTGCTAGTGTTAGGCTGCGCGGGTTTTCACAATTAATGAATTTTTTCAAGACTCAACAAGCACAACAAATGGATAGCCTAAAGATTGATAAAGCGGCTTTTCATCCAACCGCTGTTTTTACAAAGACCACCCCAATCACTTAAACCAGCGAATGCATACTAAGTCGTAAGTCCATGTGACACGTCAGATCTGGCCATAACGTTTGGGCCAGGTTTGGGGTGTTACAATTTTGCCCAATTTTGAATTTCTGAGTACATAGATTAATAACATGATTAAATGTGTAAATTTTCATCATTATAGATCAAGAATTACAAAATCCGAGACTAGACAGGGTAAAAGCGAAGCAAGTGGACTAAGCCGAACTAGTCATCTACATTTTGTAATTCGAGGTAAGTTGTATGTAAATAATACAACTACATTGCTATTAAATGTATTTGAATTGATATAGCATAAATTTCTTGTTTGTGCAAATGATTATGCATGTTGAATATTGAGATAGTAGAATTCTCGTTTGAACCTTAGGAAATAAATCGGATATTTATGCCATGACATTCACGTTATTTGTGTGCTAGTGTAAGACATGTCTGGGACATGCATCAGCCACATTATGAGAGCCAGTGTAAGACCATGTCTGGGACATGGCATCGGCACGGATATGTGAGAGCTAGTATAAGACCATGTCTGGAACATGGCGTCAACCTCGATTTCGATAGTCAATGTAAAACCATGTTTGGGACATGGCATCGACTTGATGGATGAGCCAGTGTAAGATCATGTCTGGGACATGGCATCGGCATTATACCCTATGTTTGAGGCGTAGTGAATATCCAATAGCTTTCCAAATGCTTCAACGGTGAGAGCTACAGTTTAAGTTAAGCGAGAAAAGTATAACCATGTTGTGAGTGGTACAGGTACCTATTTGAAATGTATGAGACGTGAGCTCAATATATATGCTATGTGAATTGTATTGGTTAGTGACGAGTAAGTTCTGCTTATGCCTACTTTTGTACTATAAGCTTGATGATGAAAGGTAAAGTTGTTGTTATATTTATTTGCATGCAACTTACTAAGCTTTATGCTTACTCCCTCTCTTTTCCATTTTCTTATAGTGCCGCCTAACTAGCTCGAGGATCAACAGACGTCGGAGGCATCGATCACACTATCAATTGAAGCACTCGGTATAATTAGAATTATCATTTTGAATACGGCATGTATAGGAGCTTAGACTTTTGTATTTTGTGTCATTGGTAATTGGCCAAATGTGATGGCTTACATTAGCATTTGATTTACTTTGTATAAGGCCACGAAAAATGGCTAATATTGAAAGTTATTATATGAATGCAAGATAGTCTTTCATGAATGTGAAATTGTTGGCATGTTTGAGTACATGAAATGTATATAAGCCTTAGCTATGGTTGATTGGTCGAGAAATCATATTAAGTTACATTTTGATACGTTGGTCGGCATTAGATTGTGTTTCAGGTTACCAAAAGGCTTGGTGGATACCCTCATATTGTCCACACGAATAGACACATGGGCATGTGTGTAACACCCTGATTTTGGGCCTAGTCGGAACAGTGGTTTCGGGACCACAAATTTGACGATGAAAATTTTATTTTTTATTATATTTTTATCGTCTACGATTTCACAGAATAATTTCGTAAAAATTTCGTTCGAAAATTTTGACATTCGGGCACTCAATTTAGTCAAAAGGACTAAATCGTAAAAGGTGCAAAAGTTGAGTTCTACATACTAGAGGTGTCCAATTGTTATGAAATTTTAAATTGAGGTCCTTAAATGGTAATTAGACCATTGGTTAATTGCTGGACAAAAATAGACATGAAATGGGTGTAATAAAATATTTTTAAGTTAGGGGTATTTTGGTAAATTAATAATTAAAAGAATTAAAAAGGAAAATAAGCCAAATTAGCTATCATCTTCTTCATTCAACCGTTTCTACCAGCAGCAGCCATGGTTAAGGTTTGTTCAAACTCCCAAGCTCGATTGTAAGTGCTCTTTAGCCCCGTTTTTAAAGTTCTTTACATTTTTGAAATCCAGTAACTTGGTTCAGCTTATTCTAGCAATAATTTAACCTAGGTTTTATATTTGGAAAAATACCCATAGGTGAAATGTGTTTATTTTGATGTTTTATGGTAGAATATGAAGCTTGAAATTGTGTTAAATAACTTTTACTAAGCGATTTTACATGAAAACGAGTAAAATGACATAATCGGTACAAATACCTAATGTTCATAAGTACATGTTAGAGTGTGAATTTGATGTTGCTATAGAAGGGAAAAATTATCAATATGCCATAAAACATAAGAAAATAGAATGAAGTTTAATTTACGAGCCTAGGGGAAAAAATGTAATTTTGACAAATTTTAGAGGCAAAATTGTAATTTTTCCAAAATATGATTTTGGGTCAATTTGAATAATTTGAGTCCTAATTAGGCTATATTTGTAATGAAAAAGCAAGGAAAATTGATATTCGGGCTAAAATCGGCAAAATACCAAGTTGTGGACAAAATAGTAAAAATGGCCATTTTCGTATACTAGGTAAGTTCGTGTGTTAATAATAATGCAATACCATACTTGAATTGTAATTTTCTATTGTTATGGCATAAATTGTATGATTTAATATGTTTAGGAGAAGTTGACGGATGGTGTATATGATATGGAAAATGTGATGCTTGTTGTGTCATGTGAGATTGAATGGCAAATTATTGTTACATGAATTGAATGTTAAATTACTATTACATGGGTTGTATGAATTGCTACACGATTGTACCTGATGGGATTTTGACAAGTTTGTACGTAAATAATTTATCGATTCTTTTTATTTTATTATATTTTGTTATCATATGAAATGTGGCTGCCTATAGAATGATTATTTGTTGTAAATTGCAAATTAAAAAAGGACTATGAATAAATTTGTAACATGTTGGAAAGTGAGGAATTTCCCGGTTGAGCCTTCGGAATAAAAATGATACGAATGATCTATTGTGAGGTCATGTGTGTAGTACTAGGTACAGGCTACTATGTGTACCGGATAATTGGTCGCATGTATAGTACTAAGTGCAGGCTACTATGGGTGCCAGATAACCTTGTCTACAAGCGTGAAAATATGTGCAGGCAACTGAGTATCAGTTATTATTCCGAAGAGTTCAACGGGATAATCGATTAAGTAAAAATACGTGTGAACATGATTATATGATGAATAAGTGCAGGTATATGTTTATGAAAATTATGAGCAATGTGCTCGATATTTGAGTGAACTTCGATAAGAAAAAATGGATTAAGTGAAATTATGTAAGAGTGAATTTTAGTAGTAAAATAGTGTTGGACAGTAGTAGTACTTTGAAAATTCACCAAAATTTTTTTAAGTTGAATTAAATTTCAAAAAAATTATGGAATTAAAGATTAATAAGTCTATTTTCATATAAAAGAAACAGGGGGAGAAAAAGAGTTCTATATTATGTGATATTCTAATTTTTTGAGATAGTGTCAGAATGAATTCGAGATCCCCTATTCTGACTTGGAAAAATCATTAAAAATTGTAAAAATATAATTATGAGTTATAATTTATATGAATAGAATTCTCAGTGAGTCTACTTTCAAGAAGAATGGACAGAAACATCATCTAAGTCTCGAAATATGAGATAAATAATTTTTAGTGAAGAAAGGTTAGAACATTGGACAGCAAAATAGGGGAAACTTTAATGAATAAATTGTACTAATTGAATAAACCAAAAATTCTGGAATTTTTTTGGGAGAAAGGTATATGAGTTTAGTTTCAAGGAAAATTAACAAAATTAAATTTGGAGTGTTTTAGCTCCAGATATGAATGATTTAGTAACTATAACTTGATAAAACAGCTTAACCTGAACATGTGTAATTGTTCAATTATAGTGTTTTATCTTGAAAAGCATGTTAGTAATTGCTTATTAATTTCATATGGACTTACTAAGTGCAAAGCTTACCCATCCTCTCCATTTCTTTAGTATTGGCAGGTTGGCTTGGGGTTGGAGATCGTCGAAGGCAAAATCACACTATCAAACTATCATTTTTGGGAGAATTAATTCAAATATTAGAAATATCAAGTGAGTGGCGTGTATAGGAAGTTGGTTTGTGATATGTTATTATTATGACTTTGACCATACGTATTAGTCTGCATTGAGTTATCGTATATGATCATGAGATGTGGTCCTTATCCATTATGGTTTATAAGTATAATTAACCATGCCATGTCCTATGTTTTGATGTGATGATATAGTTAGCTTTGTTTGTTATGCATGATTGGTAATACATCAGGTAAGTTAAATGCAGACCAATGGATCATGAATTAAATGGAAATGAGTAATGTTTCCTTGAATATGGATGTTTAATGGAAAAATTGGTAACTACATTATGATGGTATAAAATGAGAATAAGATTTAGCATGTCTAGTTCTAGTTAATGTAAGAATGTATATTATATGCAGGATGGTAAGCAAATATGTTTAAATTGAATAACATGCTATTGCATGATTATGGATGTGTAAGTGCTCATTTATGCCACGTTATATGTCTTTAAATATGAGTCTATGCATGTGTTCGAAAAGTTTTGAGTTAAATGAAATTTTATGGCCCGATTTTCGTCTATGTGTATGGTAAGTCTGGTAATGCCTCGTACCCTATTCTGGCCTTGGATACGGGTAAGGGATGTTACAGTGTGCCTAGCCATGTGTGACACACAGCCAGCCTCATAGGCATGTTGTCTGGCCGTGTGTCCTCTGCACGTAAAAATTGCAAGCCAATATGCATGGTAGTAAACACACGAACAGAGACACGGCCGTGTGAAGGGGACGACCTAGCACATGGGCGTGTGCCTTGGCGATGTGACCCTTAAGGATTGCTGATGTCAGAAATAGAATGTCTAGGTTTTCTAACACGAACTAAGGCACGGGCGTGTCAATACCGTGTGAGGGACACAAGCGTGTGCCAGGCTGTGTAAAAAACCCCTGTAGGTTCGAATTGAAAAATAAATCTACACGGGTATAGGACACGGGCGTGTCCCTAGGTGCTTAGGCTGTGCATGTCACACGGGCCACTGGCACAACCATGTTCAAGTCTACACGAGCGTGTGTCTTGTTTCAAGTTCATTTTCCTAGTGTTGGTTAAAGGACCCGAGTTAGTCCCGAGTAGCTTCCAAGAGATGTTTCAAGTCTACACGGGCGTGTGTCTTGTTTCAAGTTCATTTTCCTAGTGTTGGTTAAAGGACCCGAGTTAGTCCCGAGTAGCTTCCAAGAGATGTTTTGGGCCTTGTAGGCCCATGATAAGAAGTGTTACAAAAAGTTTGAAAAATTTTTAAGTTTTAACGGGCTCGTATAATTCGACTTGTACGTATATGTGTCAGTTGTGAACTGTAATGTCTTGTACCCAGCGTCAGCGTCGAACCTGGGTTGTAACATCCTGGTTTTCGAATTTATTCGCGGTTTTCAATATTTTGTAAAGATTTTAAAATTTTGTATTTGGATGTGAAATTAATATTTTGAGTAGGTAAATGGGCTTATAGAAGGCCCATGTGTTGGCCAAAACCCGGTTGAATTTTTGAATTTTTGGACTTAGGAGTTAGGGGTTCTGGCTAGATGGCCCTTGTATAGAGTTATGGGTAAATTGCATCACAAAAAGAGTCTTAGTAGAGTGGCAAGGGTGACGCCACTAGGCTACTAAAAAGATGGCGTGTGGAGTATTGGGGAAGGCATGGGATCGATTCCCTGTGTTGACAAATAGATGCATTTATTTTTAAGTGCAGGAGGGGTAGTGTTGGAGTCCAGGTGGATTCTGCTAAAGGAGAGTTTGGATTAGTCCAAACGCTTGGATTAAGGAGTGATAAGGGGAGAGATTTAAGGGATTTGGAGAGAGGCTAAGAGTTGGCCAAATTAGGGGAATTAGAAAGGGGATTTCGGCAGAGGGGTACTAGGTTAGTATTTCTGCACTTAGGGTGTTGAGTGGTGCCGTTTTCTTTTGCTGAAACACCTTAGGGTTGTTCTTTTCTCTCTTTTCCTCTCTAGCTGAAACCACCATTCTCTCTATTCTTCTTTCTTCAATTTTCTTCTTCTGTTCATCAACACTTGTGCCGAAACCACAAAAGCCGAAACCTCGAAAAATACATTAGTTGTGCCGATTTCTTCCAAGCCAAATCCTTCGATATTTTTGTGCCTAATAAACGAAAATCATCTTTTCTAAACTCTAGAGACCTGTCGGCAATTCTACATCCAGGTTATAGTTTCATATTGTCATCTCCTTCATCACCCAAAAGCCGAAAAACCATAGATTTAGGGGCTTTTAGCCGAAACTTCAAAACTCCGGGAGTCGAGTTCTACCATCGTTTGAAAGATAAATCTGCACCAGATTGCGTGGAGATCAAAAAGGAGTAAGGGGTAAGTGTTCATCATCTCAGATCTGGTCCTATTTTACAAAGTTTGGAAAAGCCAAAGTCCCTAAAATCTAGGTAGGCTGTCGATTTGGGCATGTGGCTCTAAGGGTTTTTAACTGACGTTTTCTGTCAATGATTAGTGTCTTCTTAAGTGTTGGATTGAAGGCATGGGTTGTTGGAGCAATCGGATTCAGAGCTAGCTATCGATTTTGGCAAAAAGGTAAGGTTTCAAAGGCTTTTAGGGACATGGTTCGATCATGGATAAGTAGGTTGTGGGTTTAGTGATTATGGTTTGTAAATAAGAACTGTGCTAATCAATTGTAGGACATCGGAAGAGATCTCAGTAGCAGTCGTCGCGAATCAGGTGTGTACCGAACACCCTTTCTTAGTTCAATTCGGCAAAAGCCGAAATGTCAAAATTCTGGCATTTCATGGACTTGTGGGTATGCGAATGCTCTCAAGACGTAGAGTAATTGTTAGATCTAGCACCGCAAGGTGGTAAGTAAGTTTGTGTGACGTCTTAACGTACTTCGAAAAAAGAGGGCCTCGATGGGCCAAAAACTGGGCCCAATGGGCTTACGGACCAATATGGGTAAGAGAGGGGCAAATTAGCCTGTTAGTTAGATGTTGGAACCAAACTGCATAAAACTGTTGAAAATTACTGAAGTAGCTTGTGTAGTTGCTAAGTTACGAAAATTACCCCTAAAGAGCAAAATTACCGATATACCCCTAGGGTTTAAATTGGCTAAACTGCATGATTGATTAATACTATATTTTACATGATATGCTTTTATTAATATCTGTTGCATGGGATTGGGGTATTGATGGAGGAATTATTGAAAGCGGTTCATCCACGTACTGGAGGCTTTGCTTCAACTTACTGATATTTGAGCAGCGTTGCTGCAACTGTGGAGTGTAGGGCTGCGTGGGTTGAGATATTCCCCACATGGAGTGTAGGGCTGGTATGGGTGCAGTGTAGCGGTTGGTGGGTTGAGTAGTCTCCCCAGATGGGTTTGCATGCATTACTACTATTGTTACCTATGTTACTGAACTGGGCCTATGGGCCACACTGTTATGTAAAAAGGGGCTAAGGCCTTGCTACTGTATTTCGAAAAGGGCTTCGGTCCACTGTGTACTGTTATCTGAATAGGGCTTAGGCCCAATGGGCTCGAGCTGATTTGGGTTTTGGATGGGTTTCTGTATGCACTGAGTTTCCCAAACTCACCCCTTCCTATTCCATCCTTGCAGGTGAGCCCTAGTTGGTGGACTTGGAGCTGGGCGGGATTCAGAGTGGCCATGAAGATTGATTGCCGGATTTAATAAGTTTAGCATTTAATTTGGATTAATTTTATTATGCTTAAAGTTGTAATAAGGCCGCTCTTTTTAATTAATTTTATTTTGGGGATTATTAAACTGGTTAGCACTAGGGTTCGTTTTATAAAAAAAACTACTTGTTTTTAAAAGATCACGATGACGCACAAAGTTTCCGCAAAGTAAATGTTTTTCCAAGAAAATAAATATTTTAAACAGACTTAAACTTGTTTTAATGTTCATAGACACATAACCTCTTAAAGTGTGGCAATGGATGTGTGCATGTCTAGGATTGGATCCGGGAGGAGCTTGGTACTTAAGCGGTCCTATAAGACACACCTCCTCTTTTCTGGCCTTCCTACCTGGTGCACGGCTTCCATTCACTTTAACTTAAAACAAGAACTGATTTTTGCTAAACTCTAGACAAAGAATTTAGACAAACATATGTTTTCTTAAACATCTCCATGTGACATACTAAATTCGGCCGTAACGTCTGGGCCGGTTTGGGGTGTTACATTTAGTGGTATCAGAGCCTGGTTGCAACAACTCAGCTGTGGATCGGGTCTGAAAATCTTTTCAAAAAAAAAAATTCTATAAGTTTTCGAAGATGTTCAAAGTTTTTCTATTGTTAAGCGGGGTTAAATCAATAGTTTTAAAATAAAACTGTTTTCAAATCAAATCTTTTTATTTTCAGTAAACGAAAACATGGGTATTTTTAAAAAAAAAATTGGACTGATAAGGAAGTGGCACACTGAATCCCCGACACCAAGTCTGTAAGTGTTCTTTTTCTGCTTTAAATATTTATATGGAACTGGACTGGAAATAATACTGTAGATAGTACTGAGCCTTAGAGATAGTGCTATTGATAATGTAGTATTAGGGCTACAAAACTGGGACCGTAGCTAAATTGTGATTGCGCGAAAAAAACTCTGAAACTCTATCTGTTCATAAGACATTCTGTAATAAACAGTGAAACCAGTAAACTAATGTCATAAAATTCGTAATCAGATAAATCGTTATGAGTACAAGGGTTACTCGGGGAAGAGGCTGTGGTCGAGGCCGAGGTAGCACCCAAGCTGGATCTGCGTCATCTGAACACATACCAGCTGGCGAGGCACGTCCACCACCGGTTAATGAAAATGGGCCGTATGACCGGGCCGCAGGGGATGACGCTTTGTCTCAGGCCATGTTGAGGGTTTTGGAAAGGGTGGCCGGAGCTAACATCGGGCCCATGAATAGGGGGTCCATTTCTGAAAGTCTTCGGGCCAACGGAGCTGAGATTTTTAAGGGCGTATCTGGAGTAGCCCCAAATGTGTCTGAGTACTGGTTGGAAGCCACAGAGCGGATCATGGATGACCTAGACTGCTCAGTAGAACAGAAGTTGAAAGGGGCGGTGTCATTGCTGCGGGATGCAGCGTATCAGTGGTGGATTATTGTGAGAGAGGGTACCCTAGCTGAAAGGGTAACATGGGAGCTGTTCAAACAGACCTTTAAGGCAAAATATGTTGGAGCTAGCTATGTGGATGCACGCAGAAAGGAGTTCTTGAAACTGACTCAGGGAAATAAGACCATTGCTGAATATGAGGCGGAGTTTCTACGATTGAGTCGGTATGCTAATGGCATCGTTTCCACCGAATACGAGCGCAGCGTTCATTTTGAGGATGGCCTCAGAGATGAGTTAAGGGTGCTCATAGCTCCGCAGAGAGAGCGAGATTTCGCTGCACTGGTAGAGAAGGCTAAGATAGCCGAGGAGGTGAAGTAAACCGAACGGAAGAATCGTGATAGGGATTGGAATCGGTTCAAGAGGGATGCTGGACCAGTGGGTGCTGCAAATCGAAATGTTAAGAGAGCTAGGATGGAGGAACCGGTTCGAGCAGTTCTGGTGAACACAGGTAGACCGCAAGCTTGTGGGGATTGCGGTAGAACGCATCAAGGAGAGTGCTGGAAGCGTTCTGGGGCTTGTCTTCGTTGTGGGTCTAAGGAGCATAGGATTAAGGATTGTCCTAGGAGGGCCACTCAGGCTCAGGGGGCCGAACAAGGGGCTGTGCGACTGGCTCAACCTGTGAGGGATGGACCACCGCTGCCAAGAGGTCGTGGACAAGGTCGCGGTGGTAATGGCCGTGGACGTGGGGCACCCGGCAGGGGTATTGGTAACGCGGATGCTCGTCAGCCAGCTTTGGTGTATGCTGCTCGTCGCCGCGAGGAGGGTGACGCACCTGATGTCATAACCGGTACATTTTTTATATATGGTGTACCTTATACTGCTCTAATCGATGTGGGATCAACCCATTCATATGTGGCATATACCATTTCTGGGGCACTGGGTGTGCACTTCGAGGAGACTGTGTGTGGGGTGTCTATGATAAGTCCTTTAGGTCATTCGGTTAAGGTAGAGAAACTCTTCAAGGAGGTGCATCTGGAGATTCAAGGCGGGGTTTTCTGTGGGGATTTGATGGAGTTACCGCTTGAAGAATTTGATTTGATACTAGGGATGGATTGGTTGACCAAGCATAAGGCAACTTTGGATTGTGCAGCTAAGAGGATGGTGTTAAGGACTGTCAATGATGAAGAGGTAATGATTATTGGAGAACGAAGGGATTACTTATCCAATGTAGTATCGGCGTTGAGGGCTAAGAAATTGATGCGCAAGGGGTGCGAGGCATATCTGGCTTTGGTAAGCCAAGCTGAAACTGAGGATTTGACTGTGGAGACCATCAGAACTGTTAGGGAATTCCGGGATGTTTTTCTGGAAGAGCTTCCTGGATTACATCTGAATCGGGAAGTTGAGTTTGGAATCGATTTGTTGCCTGGAACAGCTCCAGTATCTGTTGCACCCTATAGGATGGCACCGAAGGAGTTAGTGGAACTGAAGGCTCAAATTCAAGAGTTGTTAGATAAAGGCTTCATTAGGCCTAGTGTGTCTCCTTGGGGAGCACCGGTCCTGTTTGTGAAGAAAAAGGATGGAACGATGCGCATGTGCATCGATTATCGCCAGTTGAACAAACTGACGATTAAGAATAAGTATCCACTACCAAGGATTGACGATCTGTTTGACCAGCTTAGGGGAGCTTCAGTATTCTTCAAAATCAATCTTCGTTTTGGATACCATCAGCTAAGGGTAAAAGAAGGGGATATTCATAAGACAGCATTCCGAACTCGATATGGACATTATGAGTTTGTGGTCATGCCATTTGGACTGACGAACGCACCTGCAGCTTTTATGGATCTGATGAATCGAGTATTCCAACCTTACTTGGATCGGTTCGTAGTCGTCTTTATCGACGATATCCTGGTATACTCTGAAACGGAGGTGAAGCATGATGAGCATCTCCGTATTGTGCTGCAAGTGTTAAGGGAAAAGGAGCTCTATGCGAAATTCAGCAAGTGTGAATTCTGGTTGAGGGAGGTAACCTTCCTAGGGCATGTGGTCTCTGCCGAGGGGATTAAGGTGGATCCTCATAAAATTGAAGCAATTCTGGAATGGAAGCCACCTAGGTCGGTATCGGAAATTCAGAGTTTTCTAGGGTTACCAGGTTGCTACAGAAGGTTTGTGGAGGGTTTCTCGGTGATGGCGGCACCCTTGACAAAACTCATAAGGAAAGGAGTACCATTTGTCTGGACCGAGAAACAGCAAAAAGCTTTTGATCGGTTGAAAAAGGTATTGACCGAAGCGCCAGTATTGATTCAACCGGTGTCTGGGAAGGACTTTACTGTATACAGCGATGCATCGCATGTGGGGTTAGGTTGCGTACTGATGCAAGAGGGCAAGGTGGTCGCTTATGCATCGCGACAGCTTAAGGCTCATGAGGTGAATTACCGTACGCATGATTTGGAGCTAGCAGCGGTGATTTTTGCGTTAAAAATTTGGAGACACTACTTATATGGGGAAAAGTGCATCATATACACAGATCATAAGAGCCTAAAGTATTTGTTGACTCAGAAGGAGTTGAACCTTAGGAAACGAAGATGGGTGGAGTTACTTAAAGACTACGACTGTTCGATAGAGTACCACCCAGGAAAGGCTAATGTGGTGGCGGATGTGTTGAGTCGAAGGGTTGTTACTGATTTGAGAGCCTTGTTCGCACGTTTAAGTCTGTACGATGATGGAAGCTTGTTGCCAGAACTGCAAGTAAGGCCTACTTGGATTGAGCAGATTAAGGAAAAACAGTTGAAGAATGATTCATTAGCTCTTCGGTTCCAGCAAGTTAAGAGTGGTGAGAACGAGGATTTTGGGTTGAACACTGAAGGAGTTCTGTGCTTTCGTGGAAGGGTTTGTATTCCAAAGGACCCTGAATTGAGGAGGTTATTTCTAAAAGAGGCTCATGGAGGACTCTGTGCCATGTATCCTGGGGGCAATAAGTTATATCGAGACTTGCGAGAGGTGTACTGGTGGCCCGGATTAAAACGAGAGGTGACTGAAGTTGTTGGGAAATGTCTGACGTGCCAGCAGGTTAAGGCTAAGCACCAATTACCTTCGAGATTACTGCAACCTGTGAAAATTCTGCTATGGAAGTGGGAAAGAGTAACAATGGACTTTGTGAGTGGGTTACCTTTGACACCCACCAAGAAAGATTTGGTGTGGGTGGTTGTGGATAGGTTAACAAAATCTGCTCATTTCATACCTGTTCGTACCGACTACTCACTGCAAAAGTTGGCCAAGTTATATGTGGCAGAGGTAGTGCGACTGCATGGGGTGCCAGTGTCGATAATTTCTGATCGAGACCCTAGGTTTACATCTCGGTTTTGGCGGAAGTTGCAGGAAGCGTTGGGTACACGATTGGATTTTAGCACCACTTTTCACCCACAGACAGATGGACAGTCAGAAAGGGTTATTCAGGTTCTGGAGGATATGTTGAGAGGTTGTATCATTGATTTTCGTGGAAGTTGGGAGGACTACTTGCCATTGGCGGAGTTTGCTTACAATAACAGCTATCAAGCAAGTATTCAGATGGCACCATATGAAGCGCTTTATGGGCGAAGATGTCATACGCCAACGTGTTGGACAGAGTTGGGTGAACGACAAGTGCTTGGACCGGAATTGGTGGCAGACACTGAAAGCAAGGTTAGGCTGATAAGGGATCGGTTAAAGGAGGCATCCAATAGACAGAAGTCGTATGCGGATCTGAAGCGCAAAGAGATTGAGTTCGCTGTTGGGGATATGGTTTTCTTGAAGGTTTTCCCTTGGAAGAAAATTTTGAGATTTGGTAAGAAGGGTAAGTTGAGCCCACAGTTTATTGGGCCTTATCGAATTGTTAAGCGGGTTGGACCAGTGGCTTATCTGCTAGAGTTACCACCAGAACTGCATCGTATCCACGACGTTTTTCATGTATCCATGCTGAGGCGGTATCGATCTGACCCAACTCACATCATACCAGTTGCAGAAATCGAGGTACAGTCAGATTTAACTTTCGAAGAGGAACCTGTGCAAATACTTGATCGTGACGTCAAGGTGTTGAGAAGGAAATCAGTTCCACTAGTGAAAGTACTTTGGAGGAACCATGGCAAAGAAGAAGCTACTTGGGAGACTGAGGAGGCTATGCGTCAACAGTATCCTCAACTGTTCTAATAAGGTAAAATTTCGAGGTCGAAATTTCTTTAAGGAGGGTAGAGTTGTAACATCCTGATTTTCGGATTTATTCGCGGTTTTCAATATTTTGTAAAGATTTTAAAATTTTGTATTTGGATGTGAAATTAATATTTTGAGTAGGTAAATGGGCTTATAGAAGGCCCATGTGTTGGCCAAAACCCGGTTGAATTTTTGAATTTTTGGACTTAGGAGTTAGGGGTTCTGGCTAGATGGCCCTTGTATAGAGTTATGGGTAAATTGCATCACAAAAAGAGCCTTAGTAGAGTGGCAAGGGTGACGCCACTAGGCTACTAAAAAGATGGCGTGTGGAGCATTGGGGAAGGCATGGGATCGATTCCCTGTGTTGCCAAATAGATGCATTTATTTTTAAGTGCAGGAGGGGTAGTGTTGGAGTCCAGGTGGATTCTGCAAAAGGAGAGTTTGGATCAGTCCAAACGCTTGGATTAAGGAGTGATAAGGGGAGAGATTTAAGGGATTTGGAGAGAGGCTAAGAGTTGGCCGAATTAGGGGAATTAGAAAGGGGATTTCGGCAGAGGGGTATTAGGTTAGTATTTCGGCACTTAGGGTGTTGAGTGGTGCCGTTTTCTTTTGCTGAAACACCTTAGGGTTGTTCTTTTCTCTCTTTTCCTCTCTAGCCGAAACCACCATTCTCTCTATTCTTCTTTCTTCATTTTTCTTCTTCAAAACCATTCATCAAACCTGCTGTTCATCAACACTTGTGCCGAAACCACAAAAGCCGAAACCTCAAAAAATACATTAGTTGTGCTGATTTCTTCCAAGCCAAATCCTTCGATATTTTTGTGCCTAATAAACGACAATCATCTTTTCTAAACTCTAGAGACCTGTCAGCAATTCTACATCCAGGTTATGGTTTCATATTGTCATCTCCTTCATCACCCAAAAGCCGAAAAACCATAGATTTGGGGGCTTTTAGCCGAAACTTCAAAAAATTTGGGAGTCGAGTTCTACCGTCGTTTGAAAGATAAATCTGCACCAGATTGCGTGGAGATCAAAAAGGAGTAAGGGGTAAGTGTTCATCATCTCAGATCTGGTCCTATTTTACAAAGTTAGGAAAAGCCGAAGTCCCTAAAATCTAGGGAGGCTGTCGATTTGGGCATGTGGCTCTAAGGGTTTTTATCTGCCGTTTTCTGTCAATGATTAGTGTCTTCTTAAGTGTTGGATTAAACGCGTGGGTTGTTGGAGCAATCGGATTCGGAGCTAGCTATCGTTTTTGGCAAAAAGGTAAGGTTTTAAAGGCTTTTAGGGACATGGTTCGATCATGATTAAGTAGGTTGTGGGTTTAGTGATTATGGTTTGTAAATAAGAACTGTGCTAATCAATTGTAGGATATCGGAAGAGATCTCAGTAGAAGTCGTCGCGAATCAGGTGTGTACCGAACACCCTTTCTTAGTTCAATTCGGCAAAAGTCAAAATGCCGAAATTCCAGCATTTCATGGACTTGTGGGTATGCGAATGCTCTCAAGACGTAGAGTAATTGTTAGATCTAGCACCGCAAGGTGGTAAGTAAGTTTGTGTGACGTCTTAACGTACTTCGGAAAAAGAGGGCCTCGATGGGCCAAAAACTGGGCCCAATAGGCTTACGGACCAATATGGGTAAGAGAGGGGCAAATTAGCCTGTTAGTTAGATGGTGGAACCAAACTGCATAAAACTGTTGAAAATTACTGAAGTAGCTTGTGTAGTTGCTAAGTTACGAAAATTACCCCTAAAGAGCAAAATTACCGATATACCCCTAGGATTAAAATTGGCTAAACTGCATGATTGATTAATACTGTATTTTACATGATATGCTTTTATTAATATCTGTTGCATGGGATTGGGGTATTGATGGAGGAAGTATTGAAAGCGGTTCATCCACGTACTGGAGGCTTTGCCTTAACTTACTGATATTTGAGCAGCGTTGCTACAACTGTGGAGTGTAGGGCTGGGTGGGTTGAGATATTCCCCACATGGAGTGTAGGGCTGGTACGGGTGCAGTGTAGCGGTTGGTGGGTTGAGTAGTCTCCCCAGATGGGTTTCCATGCATTACTACTATTGTTACCTATGTTACTGAACTGGGCCTATGGGCCACACTGTTATGTAAAAAGGGGCTAAGGCCTTGCTACTGTATTCTGAAAAGGGCTTAGGTCCACTGTGTACTGTTATCTGCATAGGGCTTAGGCCCAATGGGCTCGAGCTGATTTGGGCTTTGGATGGGTTTCTGTATGCACTGAGTTTCCCAAACTCACCCCTTCCTATTCCATCCTTGCAGGTGAGCCATAGTTGGTGGACTTGGAGCTGGGCGGGATTCAGAGTGGCCATGAAGATTGATTGCCAGATTTAATAAGTTTAGCATTTAATTTGGATTATTTTTATTATGCTTAAAGTTGTAATAAGGCCGCTCTTTTTAATTAATTTTATTTTGGGGATTATTAAACTGGTTAGCACTAGTGATACGATCCGCCTCGGGGTGAGTCGATTCGTATGTGAGTTTGCCCGATCGTCTACGAAGAAGTAGCGTTTGATTTGTTCAAAAGGATGTTTTAATGTAAATAATGGCGGAAGCTATGTAAAAGGATTCAAAGATGGGTTTATGGATATGAAGTTTATGTAGATGGGTTTATGGATATAAAGTTTTTGTAGGTTTGGTTATAATGAAACGAAAAGATGGAATGGAATGAAAATGAAAATGATCTAAAAAACAAACACGAACCAATATTAGAAAATATTGACCCAAATGTTTATAAGTTTTCAAGGTGGTCAGATGGAGAATATGAGAACCTCGACCCGCTACTTAGAAAAGTAGGAACCTTGGTATGTTTGAACGCCACACTACGAGTAGTGATAAGTTCGGTTTTCAAAAAAGAAAATGGATGACACAACTAGAACACTAGGTAGCCAACAAATCTTTGAACGAAAACAGAGAAAAGTTTGCCTTACAAATTTGGCAGAATATCATTAACAAAAATATTCCAAAAACTATTCTCCAAAAGGCTTGGTTACAAGAATTTATAAGGCTAAAATGAGCTAGCCGAATGGTCACATAGTAAAGTGCTATTAAAAGGCTAATTATAAATTAAAGACTTTTGAAATTCTAGAGTCAGTAACTCCTCTCTTCAACTAGCTGAATTAATGTCCTTAAAGGCTTGAAAAATGACTCTTGATTTTCCCTTTGGCTAGTTGAATAGACTCCAGCCACTTTAATGAAATTTTCAATGCATAAATTGTCCATTAAGTAGCAAAAAAACGTTGGGGTATTTGAACAAGCTGCTACCAGATTTTAAAGGACATGAAATGCTCCTTTAAACTCTCTTTTAATGATGCTTAATGCTTCCTTTATAACAGCCCCCTCTTTTGTAACCAAAATAACTTGAAAAGTCTCCTTTATTGAATGCGTAACAGCCTTTGTGAATTGAAAAGCCACCTGCAATTAAAACATATGTAACCGTCACATTTATTCAATTATTAAGCTTTAAACAAATTAACAACTACGTAAATAAATGAACACACACTTACGCATCATTTATTCCAACAACTAGTTAATTAAAAGAAGTATTTAATGAACTTTAACTCATGCACCAATAAATTAACCTAGTAACTAGATTAATTAAAGAAGCAACTCATTAAATTAAATTCATCAAATAAACTCATTTAATTAAACTAAGATGAGTTGTATTAATGACCAGGAACTCATTTATTAAACTAAGAGGCTTAAATGCAAGTATTAAAATGCAAACTAAATGCAAAGCTAAAAGAAATAAATAAAAGTTCAATTTAGTTGGAACGGGTTCAAGGAGCGGAAATTGAGCTGAAATTAGTTTGCAAAATGTTGCAAGGACACTTTATTAAGCTGGTCCCAACTCGATCTATTTCTCCAACCAAAGCCTCGCCCCACACTTGATTAACTAAGGCCAAAATGGCCTCCTTGAATTGCTTAGCTCGAGCTCGCGTAATTGGTCCTTGAGGCAGCACCATTGATTCCTTGCTCAAATTTGATGCACTCCAGGTCGCGATCGTATCAACTAGGGTTCGTTTTATAAAAAAAAAACTACTTGTTTTTAAAAGATCACGATGACGCGCAAAGTTTCCGCAAAGTAAATGTTTTTCCAAGAAAATAAATATTTTAAGCAAACTTAAACTTGTTTTAATGTTCGTAGACACGTAACCTGCTTAAAGTGTGGCAATGAATGTGTGCATGTCTAGGATTGGATCCGGGAGGAGCTTGGTACTTAAGCGGTCCTATAAGACTCACCTCCTCTTTTCTGGCTTCCTATCTGGTGCACAGCTTCCATTCACTTTAACTTAAAACAAGAACTGATTTTTGCTAAACTCTAAACAAAGAATTTAGACAAACACATGTTTTCTTAAACATCTCCATGTGACATACTAAATTCGGCCGTAACGTTTGGGCCGGGTTTGGGGTGTTACATGGGTTAGGGGTGTTACAATGTGAATATGTATGTGTGGAAATTTTGTGAGCTAATTTTATCGTTTAAGAGCTTAATTTGAAAAAAAGTACTTAATCGTGTAAAATGCAAAAGTTGGATTCTATATGATAAAGGTGTCTATTTGCTATGGCTTATTACATGTGAGGTCCTTATGTTGTAAATAGATCATTGATAGTAGGAATGGACATAAATGGGCATAAATTTGATGTTTATTAATGTTTTAAATCAAGGTCAAATTTGTAAATTAGTAATTAATATATTTTTTAATTAAACAAAACAAAATGTTCATCATTTCATGCATTCATCAACCGAAGTATCAAAGAAGAAGAACATTTAGGGCTTGAACTTTTGGCACCTTTAATCCTTGATTAAGGTATGATTTTTTATTGGTTTTTGATGATTTCTATGTTTTTGTGATCGTTGCTTTGAGTACTAGCTAGCTTGTACCTTAATAAGTTTGTTAGAGATTTTGAAAAATGTCATTGATGAATCCATGAGTTTTATGATGTTTGATATACATATTTTGTAAAGTGATTTTTTTGACTAAAATGTCAATTAGGGATTAAATTGAGAAAAGTGTAAATTGAGGGGTTAAATTTTGAAATAAATGAAAAATATGGGTTGCTAGGGATTTATAGAGAATTCAGTTAAACATGGATCATATTGAATTTTGTGCGTTTTGTGTATTTATGAAATAGGGACTAAATTGAATAAATGTGTAACTTTAGGGGCTAAAGTGAAAAAATGCTCAAATCTGTGTTTGTGGATGAAATTGAATGTATTGATGAATAAAAGAGTTAATTTTGAATGTATATAGATCAAGAACGGAAGAAATCAAATTTAGATTGGGGGAAGTCAAAAGTTATTGAATAGTCAATTTGGCTTCTCTATTCCGACTACGAGGTAAGTTCATATGCAAATAAATGTTTTTAAAATTGAATTATATGTGTTTATCTGTCATTGAAATGTTTTGAATGTTGAATGAGAAATTACGAGCAAGAATCGACAGAGTTACGACATCCGAAAGTCCCGTACGAACTTTAGGAATAGTATAGGATACGAATGTCATGACATTAGATTATCGAGATGTGATTACATGTAGGACCATATCTGGGACATTGGCATTGTATTGAGATTACGTGTAAGACCATGTCTGGGAAATTGGCTCATTAATCGATTTCGTGTAAGACCCTGTTTAGGACAGTGGCATCGATATGTGATAACATGTAAGACCATATCTGGGATATGGCATTGTACGAGCTATATGTGATTGCCAAGTATCTTTAATGATTCTAAACGATTCAACGGGCAAACTCAAGTCGAGAAAGAATATGTGAATGAGCTAAGTGATTCAGGTACGTATGAAATTCATACGAGCATTGAAAGGGGAAAGTACTTGATGAATTTGATTAAGACATTGAATATATGTTCAATGAGAAAGGTTTGTAAATTTTGAATGTGATTAGCTATGTTTAGCATATTTGAATTGATATGCAAAGGTTCATATGATAGCTTTATTTGTATATGGCTTACTAAGCTTTTAGAGCTTACTCTATGTGTTTTTTCCATGTTTTATAGATTATCGAAGCTAGCTCGGACATTGGGGATCATCGAGAACCATCATCACACTATCAACTACTTGTTGGTACTTTTGGAGCTTTGTATATATATGGTATATAAGCATGTATAGGCTATTGTCATCTTGGTATGTTTTGAGTTGGGATTATAGCCATGAGATTTGGCTTGTAAATGTTGGAATGTGGTCATTTAAGTTGGCTTGAATTATATGTTGGATAAATGATATATGTGATGCTTATAATGTCCTAAGTGTTGGCTTGTTTGGAATGGTTGTATGGATGCTCTTTTGGTTATTTATTAGTTGATATATTAATGCTTGAGAAATAATATATTTTGATTTGATTTAGAGATGATGAATTGGTATGTTGAGAAGCATGATTTGGTTGATAGAAAGGTGAGAAAATTTATTTAGGAGATATGTAAGTTTTTGATGATTTTGGTATGTTGATTTGGTATGTTTTTTATTATGGAATTGAGTAGTTGAAATGGTTGATGATAGATGGCATGATATGTGTGTGATTTTGCATATTTTGGTTGCCTATATATGTATTGAAATGATACCATTTTGATGGCAAGGTGTGCATAAGAAAAGGGTGGCAATTTGGCTTTGTAAATGGCCTATTTTTGTCCAAACGGGAAAGACACGTGCGTGTGTCTCAGCCGTGTGCGACACATTATCATATTACACGGCCGTGTGTCCCCTAGGGTACCCTTTTGAATTAAGTCAGTATACCGTATAGGTTTGGCACGGCCTAGACACACAGGCGTGTGTATTGGCCATGTGTGGTACACGGGTTTGACACACGGGCGTGTGGTCGACCGTGTAGCCAAGTCAGTAAACCCCCTTAGATTTCACACGGCCTGGCACATGGGCATGTTCTTGGCCGTGTGGTGCAAGACAATAGGTATGCCCTATTTTCACACGGCCTGCTCATACAGGCATGTGACCCTTAAATGTTGGAAAATTTTTCTAAGTTTCAAAAAGTTGCAAATGTTATCGATTTAGTCCCGAACCATTTCTAAGCATGTTTTAAGGTCTCGTAGAACCTTAAAAGGGACAATGTGATTCATATAAATGGATTTTGATTATGATTGCATAAATGTATGTGAATGAGGTGTGTTATTTGGTAATGCCTCGAAACCCTATTCTGCCGTCAGATACGGGTTAAGGGTGTTACATTACCACATAACCAATCTATGAAACTTGTAACATCCTATACCTGGCCTGATTGCCAAGTCTGAGCTATAAGATGCTACATTAGTTGCTGGAGCAACTAAAATCAATTACAATTAAATTTAACCATTCATACATGTTATTAAGTTCATTAGACAGTCACAACATGCTTTACATGTAACACCCCTAACCCGTATCCGTCGCCGGAACAGGGTTACAGAGCGCTACCAAAATTTTTTAGAACATTTTCAAATATTTCAAGTCAATTACTTTTCATTAACCGAGATCATTTCAAAATGTCTTTTAATTGGACCCTCGAGGCACAATACAAGCAATAGAGTCGAGTTGGGATTTAATCAGGAGCTCTAAAAATTTTTCGTGACATTTCAAAACTTTTCCAAGGTACAGGCTCACACGCTCATGTGGTCCAAGGGACATGCCCGTGTGACCCTAGGACACGCCCGTGCTACAGGCCGTGTTCAACCCCATATAACTCTCTGACTTGTGCACATGGCCATGCCACAAGCCCATGTGTCAGGCCGTGTGGTTACTTAATTCAATTCGAAATTAGGTACAGGTTTCACACAGCCAAGACACACTCCCGTGTTCTAGGTAGTGTAGCACATACAGCTGAGACACACTCAAGTGTCTTTACACGTGTACTCAATTCTGAGCATTCTGTTTTCTCGAATTCAAGATGAAGGGGACACACGACCTAACTACACACCTATGTACTCGGCCGTGTGTCACACACGGTCTAAACACACGCCTATGTGTCTGCACGTTTGGACAAAATAAAGCCATTTCTAGCTTCATTTCTCACCCAAATTCACACCAATGAGCTAAACTTAAACTCAATTCCATAAACCAACCAATTCAAGCATCCAAATTTAGCAAATTCCAAGATTCATATGGCACATCATTACATGCATACATGTTCACAATCTTACCTTAGTTTAGACCACATGTTAGACATAATTTGATCAACTACTTAACATTTTGAAACTACCATAGTATTGCATTACAAGTACATCAAAACATTCTATTACTAGCCATTCTAATGACTAGGTTACAAGCATTGTAACGCCCCAATTTTCGGGAATTCTGTGAGTGTTGGCAAATTTTAAATTTTGGTGTTCTGTCTGCTTGGCATAGATTTAATCAAGTTAGTGGGTCTCTAGAAGGCCCAAGTTTAAGTTAAATCCGGTAATTTTAGTTAATTTTAATTCTATAGAAAAAGGGGTTCTGGTTAGCTGGGCTTTAAGGTATTAGTTGGGTAAAATAAAACACAAGGAAGCCCGTGGTTAGTTGGCTTGTGGTGTCACTTGGGGGCTTGAGAGGTGGCGTGTGGATGACCAAGGAGAGCTAAGGTTCGAGTCGCAAGGTAAGCAAATTAGTGATATTAATTTTTATGTGCAGAAAAGGTAAGTAATGGAACCTAAGTGAAAGACTACTAGGAGGAGTTTAAATTGCTCAAGGGATTGAGTGAGGAGGGGATAAGGGAGAGGATTTAGGAGCTGATTGGGGAGAGTAGTGATGGCCGAATAGTGGACTCTTGAGGAGCAAGAGTTGGCCGGCCAAGGGTTTCTTTTGGGGGGCAAAATTCGGCTAGGTTAAGTGCCAGTATAAATTCGGCTTTAGAGGGAAAGTTGTGCCGTTTGCTGACCATTCTCCTCTTCTTTCTTTTCTCCTCTCCTCTTCAAATTTTTCTTTTTCTTCTTTTCCTCCATAGCTGAATCTCTCTAACCACCTGTGCATCTCCATCTTTTGCTTCAAACGTTCCTAAAAACCTTCATAGCCATTGCCATAAAAAGCTGAAATCCCGAAACCCATACTTTCTTCTGTGCCGATTTCTTCTAGCCAATTTTATTATATTTTCCATCATTCTTGACCGATTCTCTAGTTCTCTAAACCTCAAGGTTCTTTCGACAAGACCATAGCAAAACCCTCCTATTTCATCTTTCTTTACATAGCTTCAACAAAAGCCGAAAACCCCACTCTCTTAGGGACTTGGCCGAATAGTGAGATCACTGAAGGCTCGACTTTTGTTATCATTTGAGGGCTTAGATCGGCATCAGAATTGAGTAGAAATTAATTGGGATCATTGACCTAAGGAACCAGTTGTAAGTCTTTTCAATCTAGTCTTTATTTCGTATTTTAGAAAAAACCGAAACCCCTAAAGGTTAGGGAGGCTGTCGACTTGGACTTGTAGCCCTAAGGGGTTGTTATAACTGTTTTGTCTTGATAATAATATGATCTAGAGGCTGCTGATCAAGGGCTTGGACAAGTGGAGCAACGGGATCTAAGTCTAGTCGTAAACTTCGGCAAAGGTAGGATTGCCAGTGCCTAAGGTGTTATGGCCGAATAAGGTAAGGAGTTATTATGTAGTTCGTTTCGGTAGTTCATGCGTAGATCTCGTTAATGAATCGTCATAAAATAGGTGTGTAACTGACACCCTTTCTTAGTCTAGATCGGCAAAAGCCGAAAAGCCGAAATGCTGAAAACCGGTATTTTGTAGATTTGCGAGTGTACGAATGCTCATGAGGTAAATCGAGTAATGTTTTTGGTAAGCTGCAGTGTTTGGACTGCAAAGTGTATGATTTCTGTGCCCTCGATATTTTTAGGCTTGATGGGCCAAAATTGGAATAAAGTGCATGATTCTGTTAGTACGTGAAAGGTAGGAGTATGCATGAAAAACCCTAAAATAGATAAATTACTGATACCCCTAAGGTTAAATTGACCTAATTGCATGTTTGACTGTTGTTATTTACTGCATACCATGTTGTTATCTGATGCATGGGACTGGGATATTGATGGAGGAAGTACTGAAAGTGGCCTGTCCACGTACTGGAGGCTTTGCCTCAATTTACTATTAATTGAGCAGCAAGGCTGCAACTGTGGAGTGTAGGGCTGGGTGGGTTGAGCTGTTCCCCACATGGAGTGTAGGGCTAGTACGGGTGGAGTGTAATGGTTGGTGTAATGCCCCCACGCCCGAAACCGTCGCCGGAGTCGAGCTTGAGGGGTTACCGAACATAATTTATCAAATTAATAACTTCAAATCATTTGTTTCTACATTCACAGCTTTCTAGCTACCCGCGTCACAGTTACAAGAAAAATCATATCTCGAGTTAAGAAACTTGAAATCAAGATCTGTAAATTTTCCCTAAATCTAGACTCATATATATATTTACCAAATTTTTTCTAGAATTTTTTTTGGGCCAATTAGTACAGTTTATTAGCTAAAGTCTCCCCTATTTCAGGGTTCGACTGCTCTGACCTCTATGTATTACGAATCAGATATCTCTCTATAAAGAATTTAAATGACTACGAGGTTTGTTTCTATTAAAAATATAATAAACAAGGAATCTATGCATATAAATAATGACTTCTAATTATTTTTTTACAATTTATAATGAATTTTTAAAGTCAGAACAGAGGATCCAGAAATCACTCTGGCCCTGTTTCACAAGGTTTCAAATATCTCATAAAGTATAATTTATATGCCTGTTTCTTTTAATCCATATGAAAATAGACTCATTAAGCTTCAATTTCATAACTTGATAATCATTTAATTCCATTTATACTATTTTTAATGATTTTTAAAATTCATGTTATTGCTGCAGCAATATTCTGTTTTAAGGCAAATTTTATCTTTTCATGAGTTGTTATGAACTAGATAACATATTAAACTTCCATGATATCAAACATGATCTAAATTTAACCATCACCATGACTTATCAATATCAAAAATTTTCTCAACCAATCATGGCCATATCATAAAATTATTTACACAAAATAAGTATATTGCTATACATGCCATACTTAAGTTTTACAAGTCATTTACCCAAATGAAAGTCCTTTGGATAGTGTGATCGAACCTTTGACCCGTCCCGATTCCCGAGCTAGCTTGTTCAAAACTACAGTAAATAAAGAGGAGGGACTAAGCATAAATGCTTAGTAAGTTCATATGTAAATAACAAGTAACATAACAATACAAATATACCAAACAACTTTAGCATGGTATCACCAAAACATATATCACATTTCTAAACATCATTCATCATCTTACCACCTTATTGTTGTTGTATCTATTTTCAACCCGAGGGTTAAGAACATACCTTTCCAAAGTGTCCATTTCACAACACTTACCAAAACGTCGCTTGCATCTTAAGTGTTCTTCCATTTACTAGAAATTTCACCCGTTGAACACATCGGAATACAACTCGGATACACGGATAATTTGCACATAACTGCCTCATATGTAATCAAGAAATCATGTAACCCGCCCCTAAGTGAACTCGGACTCAAATCAATGAGCTCGGGCGTTCGCATCCATAAGGGAACTCGGACTCAGCTCAACGAGTTCGGATGCCTAGTTACATTTCACGAACTCGGACTCAACTCAACGAGTTCGGACATTCGCATCCATAAGTGAACTTGGACTCAACTCAACGAGTTCGGATGGTCAACCATCCTAGTGACATGTCACTTGTATCCTAATCTATTCCTAAGGTTCAAACGGGCTTTTTCCCTCGATCTCACATTTGCCGTCTTCCATGGCATATCGGAACCGATACTCGGTAGCAATTCATATTTATCAAGTAGTAAACATAATTTGCATATTACTCAATATTAACCACAAAGCATAATTTTTCACGATTAAAAATCAGCATATCATATAATTAACATTAATAACTTAAAAATAACATTTATGCTACATTATTTACACATGAACTTACCTTGGTACCAAAATATAAAGATTTTGCAATTTAGTCCACAATATTTTCTTTTCCTCGATCGCGACTTGAATCTCGTTTCTCTTGATCTATAATGCCAAATTAATCTTATTCAATACATACATTCATCAAAACAGCATTTAATACCAACTTTGGAAAAATTACACTTTTGCCCCTAAACTTTTGCATAATTACACTTTTGCCCCTAGGCTCGGGAATTAAACTTTATTCCTTATTCTTATGTTTTATAACATGCTGATCATTTTTCCCTTCAATGGCAACATCAAATTCTTACTCTAACATATACTTGTGACTATTAGGTATTTTTGCCGATTAAGCCCTTCTACTCGTTTTCACTCAAAACCGAGTAGCACAAGTTGTCTAACATAATTTAAAACCCCATATTCTATCATAAAACATCAAAATACACAAATTTCACCTATGGGTATTTTTCCAAATATAAACCCTAGGTTGAATTATTCCTAACAGAAGCTTAATCGAGCTACGGGGATTCTAAAAACGTAAAGAACATTAAAAACGGGGCTTGGAATCACTTACTATGGAGCTTGGAAACTTGAAACAAACCCTAACTATGGAGAACCCTTGACATTTCGGCCTAATGAAGAAGATGGACAAAAATTGGCTTTTAATTTTGTTTTTAATTCATTTTAATAACTAAATGACCAAAATGCCCTTACTACTAAACTTTCCAAAAATTCCATCCAGGTCTAATTTTTGTCCATAGACTTAGAAATTGGTCAAATTGCTATTTAAGACCTCCTAATTAATATTTCAATGCAATTTCATACTAAAAACTTCTAGAATGCAAATTTTGCAACTTATTCGATTTAGTCCCTACTTTCAATTTAAACACTTTAGGCATAGAATTTCATCACGAAATTTTCACACAATCATGCAATCATATCATATTCATCAAAATAATTATAAAATAATTATTGCTATCTCGGATTTGTGGTCACGAAACCACTATTCCGATTAAGCCCTAATTCGGGATATTACAACTCTCCCCCCCTTTTAAGGATTTTCGTCCTCGAAAATATTACCCGTAAACAGGTGTGGGTATTGGTTTTTCATAGTTTCTCTAGGTTCTCATGTAGTCTCTTCTACCCCATGCTTTTGCCACAATACTTTCACAAGTGCAACACTTTTATTTCTTAGTTGTTTGACTTCTCGAGCTAAAATCTTAATCGGTTCTTCTTCATAAGTCATATTCGGTCGTAGTTCAACTTTCTGTCGGTGAAATTATATGTGAAGGATCCGAACGATACCGACGTAACATAGATACGTGAAACACATCATGAATCTTCTGTAATTCAGGTGGTAGCACTAGCCGATATGCTACCAGTCCAACTTTTTCAATTATTTCATACAGTCCAATAAAACGAAGACTTAACTTGCCCTTTCGTCCAAATCTAAGGACTTTCTTCCATGGAGACACTTTCAAAAATACCTTATCACCAACTTGAAACTCCATTTCTTTTCGATTCAAATCCGCATAAGATTTCTGTCTATCTGAAGCAGCTTTCAAACAATCTCGAATCACTTTCACCTTTTCTTCGGTTTCTTTTATTAAATCAACTCCACAAATCTGATTTTCCTTGAGTTTAGTCCAATACAATGGCGTCCGACATTTACGACCATATAATGCTTCATAAGGTGCCATCTTCAAACTCGTCTGATAACTATTATTATAAGCAAATTCTACCAATGGTAAGTACCTTTCCCAACTATCTTGAAATTCCAATACGCAACATCTGAGCATGTCTTCAAGAATCTGAATTACTCTCTCTGATTGTCCATCAGTTTGTGGATGAAAGGCAGTGCTGAAATTTAACTTTGTACCTAATGCCTCTTGCAACTTTTTCCAAAACTGTGAGGTAAACCTCGGATCTCTATCCAAAATGATTGATAAAGGTATCCCATGAAGTCTAACAATCTCTCGGATATACAATTCAGCCAACTTATTAAGAGAATAATCTGTACGTACCGAAATAAAATGAGCCGATTTAGTCAGTCTGTCAACTATTGCCCAGATGGCATTTTTCTTCCCTGGAGTTAATGGCAACCCTGATATAAAATCCATAGTAATCCGATCCCATTTCCATTCAGGAACCATAATAGGCTGAAGTAATCTCGAAGGTACTTGGTGTTCAGCTTTCACTTGTTGACAAACTAAGCACTTTGATACAAACTAGGAAATATCTCTTTTCATTCCACTCCACCAGTACATTTTCTTTAAGTCATTATACATCTTCGTATTGCCCGGATGAACCGCCAAACAACCATTATGTGCTTCATGCAAAATCTTTTGAATCAACTCATCATTTTTCGGTACACAAATCCAAGTTTTAAACATCAAACAACCATCAGAACCGATTCTGAAATCTAATCCCGTATCAGCTTCACACTGTTTTCTCTTGGCTAGCAAATCTTGATCATTTTTCTGAGCTTCAAAAATCTCTTGTAAAAACATCGGTCTTGCTCTTAACTCTGCTAGAGTCGAACCGTCATCTGACATTTTCAACTGAGTGTTTATAACTCTCAAAGCAAACAACAACTTTTTGCTTAAAGCATCGACAACCACATTCGCTTTTCCCGGATGATAATTAATAACAAGTTCGTAATCTTTCAATAACTCTAACCATCTTCGCAGTCTCAAATTCAAGTATTTTTGTGACATCAAGTATTTAAGACTTTTGTGATCGGTATATACTCTGCACTTTTCACCATACAAATAATGTCGCCAAATCTTCAAAGCAAACACCACTGCAGCCAATTCCAAATCGTGAGTAGGATAATTCCTCTCATGAGGTTTTAACTGCCTCGAAGCATAAGCCACCACTTTTCCTTCTTGCATGAGTACACACCCCAAACCATTTAGAGAAGCATCACTATACACCACAAATTCTTTACCTGATTCGGGTTGTATCAACACTGGTGCTTCAGTTAATAACTTTTTCAATTCTTCGAAACTCTGTTGACATTCTTCCGTCCATTCAAATTTAACATCCTTTCGGAGTAGTCTAGTCATAGGAGTAGCAATTATAGAAAATCCATTTACAAACAGCCGATAATACCCAGCTAGCCCCAAGAAACTCCTAACTTCAGTTACATTTTTCGGTGGTTTCCAATCAACAATGGCTGAAATTTTACTAGGATCAACCCGTATACCATCACCTGAAACAATATGACCCAAAAATCCAACTTCCCGGAGCCAAAATTCACTTTTACTAAACTTAGCATACAGCTGCTTATCTCTCAAAGTTTGCAAAACTATCCTCAAATGCTCAGCATGCTCTATCTCATCTTTTTAATAAATTAAAATATCATCTATAAACACCACAACAAATCTGTCCAGGTATGGCCGAAATATGCGATTCATTAAGTCCATAAACACAGCAGGAGCATTTGTCAACCCGAATGGCATAACTAAAAATTCATAATGACCGTACCTTGTTCTAAAAGCAGTTTTAGGCACATCTGACTCTTTCACTCGCAGCTGATAATACCCAGATCTCAAGTCAATCTTTGAAAACCATGTCGCTCCTTTTAACTGATCAAACAAATCATCAATTCTCAGCAATGGATACTTGTTTTTAATTGTCACCTTGTTTAACGCCGATAATCAACACATAATCTCATAGAACCATCCTTCTTTTTCACAAATAACACGGGAGCACCCCAAGGTGAAAAACTTGGTCTCACAAAGCCTTTATCAGTCAACTCTTGCACTGCGACTTTAATTCTTTCAACTGAGATTGGAGCAATTGAGATTGGAGCTGTTCCCGGTATCAAATCTATACCAAATTCTACTTTCCTAACTGGAGGCAAACCCAGCAATTCTTCTGGAAATACATCCGCAAATTCACACACAACCGGCACTGATTCAACTTTCTTTTCAACTTCTTTTGTATTAATTACATACGCCAAATAAGCTTCAAAACCCTTTCTCAAATATCTCTGAGCCGACATCAAAGAAATCATACTAAATATTGCCTCTGATTTGTCTGGTTCAACCCGCAAGATTTCACCACTTTCACATTTTAATTCTATAACCTTTTCTTTGCAATTTATTATAGCATCATGCAATGTCAACCAATCCATACCCAAAATAACATCAAATTCATCAAATGGCAACAACATCAAGTCGGCCGGAAAGTAATGACCCCGAATCATTAAAGGGCATTTCTTGCATACTTTATCAACTATCACACATTTGCCTAGTGGATTCGACACTCTAATCATAAATTCTGTGTTCTCAACAGGTATATTCATACTAGACACCAGTTTCATGCATACATATGAATGAGTAGAACCAGGATCAATCAAAGCAATAACATTAGTATCATAAAGAGAAAATGTACCGGTAATCACATCGGGTGAGGAAGCATCTTCACGTGCTTTAATAGCATAAGTTCTAGCCGGAGCTCTTCCTTCAGATCTAACTGCTGCATCTCTGGCTACATTCTTACTGCTTGTTTCACTTCCAGCTTTTCTCGGATACCTTCCCCTCGAGTCTGCACCACTAGCTTTTACATTCTGAAATTTTTCTTTCTCAGCTCTCTCTGGGCAGTCTCTAATAAAATGATCCGGAGAACCACATCGAAAACATTCATTTGCTCTACATGGACCAAAATGATTTCTACCACACCGCTAGCACTCGGGGTTTAACAAATCTCATATTTCCCACACTAGCCGCAGAAGTAGTCTAAGATTTAGGACCCACATTTCGCTTCTTAAAATTTCCATATGATTGCCCAGCTGAAACTTGGGAACAAGGATTCATATTTCTTGACTTTCCGGTTTGTTGTGAGGGTGCATTACTCATTGGTCTTTTCTTCCAATTTCGTGTTTCAGATTCTACCTTTTTCTTTTCCTTCAGTAATTCTTTAGCCTTGCAAGCTCGATCGACAAGTACCACCATTTCTTTTAGTTCAAGGATCCCAACAAATACCTTAATGTCTTTGTTAAGCCCGTCTTCAAATCGTCGGCACATCTTGGCTTCTGTAGGAACATATTCCCTGGCATACTAACTCAATCGAACAAACTCTCTTTCATATTCTGAGACTGTCATATTACCTTGCTTCAGCTCAAGAAACTCTTTACATTTCTGATTAATAAATCTTTCACTAATATATTTCTTCCAAAACTCTTCTTGAAAGAATTCCCAAGTTACCCTCTCTTTCGGTACCACCGAAATCAAAGTCTTCCACCAATTATAGGCTGAATCTCTCAACAAAGATGTAGCACATTTCAAACATTCTTCAGGTGTACAAGATAATTCATCAAATACCTGGATAGAATTTTCAAGCCAGAACTCTGCTTTCTCTGCATCATCATCAATATTTGCTCTAAATTCTTCAGCCCCTTGTTTACGAATTCTGTCAACGGGGGTTCTGTGAAATTTTATCATATCTGCTCCCTGAGGCATCGGAGGCATAGGTTGAGGAATTGGGGGAGGTGTGGGAGGTCGTACATTTGGGTTCGTACGAACGAACTCAGTGTACCATGCACTCATCATTTGGAGAAAGGCTTCCCGATCCCTTTCTCCTCCTCCCTGACCAACAGTAGGGGGTGGGTTTTCAGTCGGCGCTGCCCCTTCAGCCGGAGCTGGCGCATTACTCTCTACTTCATCTGCCACAGCTGGATCGGGATCCATTTACTATATAAAAATCATTTAAAAAGGTCAGAAGTCGTCACACTATCACAATTCATACATATGGCATGTATAGCAAAATCCGTACATACAACACGTAGTCCGAGAACCGACTAAACCTGCTCTGATACCACCAAATGTAACGCCCCCACGCTCGAAACCGTCACCGGAGTCGAGCTTGAGGGGTTACCGAACATAATTTATCAAATTAAGAACTTCCAATCATTTGTTTCTACATTCACAGCTTTCTAGCTACCCGCGTCACAGTTACAAGAAAAATCATATCTCGAGTTACGAAACTCGAAATCAAGATCCGTAAATTTTCCCTAAATCTAGACTCATATATATATTTATTAATTTTTTCTAGAATTTTTTTTGGGCCAATTAGTACAGTTTATTAGTTAAAGTCTCCCCTATTTCAGGGTTCGACTGCTCTGACCTCTGTGTATTACGAATCAGATATCTCTCTATAAAGAATTTCAATGACTAGGAGGTTTGTTTCTCTTAAAACTAGAATCAACAAGAAATCTATACATATAAATAATTACTTCTAATTATTTTTTTACAATTTATTATGAATTTTTAAAGTCAGAACAGAGGATCCAGAAATCACTCTGGTCCTATTTCACAAGGTTTCAAATATCTCATAAAGTATAATTTATATGCCTGTTTTTTTTAATCCATATGAAAATAGACTCATTAAGCTTAAATTTCATAACTTGCTAATCATTTAATTCCATTTATACTATTTTTAGTGATTTTTCAAATTCATGTCATTGCTGCAGCAATATTCTGTTTTAAGGCAAATTTCATCTTTTCATGAGTAGTTATGAACTAGATAACATATTAAACTTCCATGCTATCAAACATGATCTAAATTTAACCATCACCATGACTTATCAATATCTCACTTTTTCTCAACCAATCATGGCCATATCATAAAATTATTTACACAAAATAAGTATATTGCTATACATGCCATACTTAAGTTTTACAAGCCATTTACCCAGATGAAAGTCCTTTGGATAGTGTGATCGAACCTTTGACCCGTTCCAATTCCCGAGCTGGCTTGTTCAAAACTACAGTAAATAAAGAGGAAGGGCTAAGCATAAATGCTTAGTAAGTTCATATGTAAATAACAAGTAACATAACAATACAAATATACCAAACAACTTACATGGTATCACCAAAACATATATCACATTTCTAAACATCATTCATCATCTTACCACCTTATCGTTGTTGTATCTATTTTCAACCCGAGGGTTAAGAACATACCTGTCCAAAGTGTCCATTTCACAACACTTACCAAAATGTCGCTTGCATCTTAAATGTTCTTCCATTTCACTAGAAATTTCACCCGTTGAACATATCGGAATACAACTCGGATACACAGATAATTTGCACATAAGTGTCTCATATGTAATCAAGAAATCATGTAACCCGCCCCTAAGTGAACTCGAACTCAACTCAACGAGCTCGGGCGTTCGCATCCATAAGTGAACTCAGACTCAACTCAATGAGTTCGGATGCCTAGTTACATTTCACGAACTCGGACTCAACTCAACGAGTTCAGACATTCGCATCCATAAGTGAACTTGGACTCAACTCAACGAGTTCGGATGCTCAACCATCCTAGTGACATGTCACTTGTATCCTAATCTATTCCTAAGGTTCAAACGGGCTTTTTCCCTCGATCTCACATTTGTCGTCTTCCATGGAATATCAGAACCGATACTCGGTAGCAATTCATATTTATCAAGTAGTAAACATAATTTGCATATTACTCAATATTAACCACAAAGCATAATTTTTCACGATTAAAAATCAGCATATCATATAATTAACAGTAACAACTTAAAAATAACATTTATGCTACATTATTTACACATGAACTTACCTTGGTACCAAAATATAAAGATTTTGCAATTTAGTCCACAATATTTTCTTTTCCTCGATCGCGACTTGAATCTCGTTTCTCTTGATCTATAATGCCAAATTAATCTTATTCAATACATACATTCATCAAAACAGCATTTAATACCAACTTTGGAAAAATTACACTTTTGCCCCTAAACTTTTGCATAATTACACTTTTGCCCCTAGGCTCGGGAATTAAACTTTATTCCTTATTCTTATGTTTTATAACATGCTGATCATTTTTCCCTTCAATGGCAACATCAAATTCTTACTCTAACATATACTTGTGACTATTAGGTATTTTTGCCGATTAAGCCCTTCTACTCATTTTCACTCAAAACCGAGTAGCACAAGTTGTCTAACATAATTTAAAACCCCATATTCTATCATAAAACATCAAAATACACAAATTTCACCTATGGGTATTTTTCCAAATATAAACCCTAGGTTGAATTATTGCTAACATAAGCTTAATCGAGCTACCGGGATTCCAAAAACGTAAAGAACATTAAAAATGGGGCTTGGAATCACTTACTATGGAGCTTGGAAGCTTGAAACAAACCCTAACTATGGCGAACCCTTGATATTTTGGCCTAACGAAGAAGATGGACAAAAATTGGCTTTTAATTTTGTTTTTAATTCATTTTAATAACTAAATGACCAAAATGCCCTTACTACTAAACTTTCCAAAAATTCCATCCATGTCCAATTTTTGTCCATAGACTTAGAAATTGGTCAAATTGCTATTTAAGACCTCCTAATTAATATTTCAATGCAATTTTATACTAAAAACTTCTAGAATGCAAATTTTGCAACTTATTCGATTTAGTCCCTACTTTCAATTTAAACACTTTAGGCATAGAATTTCATCACGAAATTTTCACACAATCATGCAATCATATCATATTCATCAAAATAATTATAAAATAATTATTTCTATCTCGGATTTGTGGTCACGAAACCACTATTCTGATTAAGCCCTAATTCAGGATATTGCAGTTGGTGGGTTAAGTAGTCTCCCCAAATGGGCTTGCATATGTTAATTGATGTTGCATGTATTTTGAAATGGGCCTATGGGCCATACTGTTATCTGAATAAGGGGCTAAGGCCCAGTTTAATGTAATCTGAAAAGGGGCTTAGGCCCAATGGGCTTGAGCTGACTTGGGCTTTGGATGGGTTTCCTTACACACTGAGTTTCCAAACACACCCCTTCTTTAACCTTGCAGGTGGGCCTTGATGTGGGTGTCTTGGAGTCGGAGGGGATTCAGAGTGGCCATGGTGAACGCTTTTGGGTTTGAAAAAGAGACTGGTTTTCTCAAGCTATTTTTAATTACCATTTAATTTTTGGGTTGTAATAAGGCCATTTTAACTTTATTTTCTTCTTTCATTTTCTGGGATTATATTATTTTAAATAACTTTAAATTGATGGATAATAATTCAAATGGGCTAGACTTAGGGTGCGATTTCAAAACTATGCTTGTTTTAAAAATACACGATGTCACGAATATTCGATTTACCAAAGATAACCACCCAAAGAAATTTCAATTTGTTATAACCAAGTGTGGCAATGGATGTGGGCATGTCTAGGATTGGATCCAATCGAAGAGCTTGGTACTTAAGCAGTCTTCATGGCTCACCTCCTCTGTTACGGATACCTACCTGGTGCCCAGCTTCCATTCACTTGGTTAGTTTAACAAAAGTCGACTTTTAAAACACTAAAATGGGAACATGGGTTTTAAACTTCAATGTGGCATGTCGGATTCGGCCATAACATTTGGGCCGGGTTTGGGGTGCTACATTTAGTGGTATCAGAGCTTGGGTTGCAACAACTCAGCTGTGGATTGGGTCCGAAAAAGTGTTTTCAATACTTTATGCCAAAAAGGGTATTTTTGGAAAAACCTGACTTTTGAAAATAAATTTTCTGTTTAGAGGAGATAATCTCCGAACTTATTTTTTTTAAGAAATAAAATGTTTGAAAAATGGATTTCAAAAAGCCTAAATCTTTTGGGTTTATCTGAAAACTGATGAGGTGGCACACTGAATCCCCAGCACCAAGGTTGTAAGTACCTTTGTGTTTTACATACTGAACTGTACTGTAGTTAGTACTAAACCTTAGAGATAGTACTATAGATAATGTAGCGTAAAGGCTACGAAACTGAGACTGTAGGGTAAACTTAGCCTTAGGAAACCGAGACAGTAGCTAAACTGTGGTTACGCGAGAACAACTCTGAAACCTTATCTGTTCATAAGATATTCTGTAATAAATAGTGGAAATAGTAAACTAACTGCATAAAATTCGTAATCAGATAAATCGATATGAGTACGAGAGCTACTAGGGGAAGAGGCCGTGGTCGAGGCCGAGGTAGTACTCAAGCTGGATCTTCGTCTTCTAAACACTTACCCGCTGGGGTAGCACGATCACCACCGGTGGATGAGAACGGGCTGTATGATTGAGCCACGGGGGATGACGCTCTGTCCCAGGCCATGTTAAGAGTTTTGGAAAGGGTGGCCAGAGCTAATATCGGGCCCATGAATAGGGGGTCCATTTCTGAGCGACTCCGGGCCAACGGAGCGGAGGTCTTTAGGGGTATATCTGGAGTAGCCCCTAATGTGGCTGAGTACTGGCTGGAAGCCACGAAGTGGATTATGGATGACCTAGACTGCACAGTGGAGCAAAAGTTAAAAGGGACGGTGTCCTTGCTGCGGGACGAGGCATATCAGTAGTGGATCATTGTGAGAGAGGGTACCCCAGCTGAGAGGGTAACTTGGGAGTTGTTTAAGCAGTCCTTCATGGCGAAGTATGTCAGAGCTAGCTATGTAGATACACGAAGAAAGGAACTATTGGACCTGACTCAGGGTGGTAAGACCGTTGCTGAATATGAGGCAGAGTTTCTGCGATTGAGCCGGTATGCTAGTGGTATTGTCTCTACCGAATACGAACGCAGTGTTCGCTTTGAGGATGGCTCAGGGATGGGCTAAGGGTGCTCATAGCTCCATAGAGAGAGTGCGATTTTGCTGCACTGGTAGAAAAGGCTAATATAGCGGAAGAGGTGAAGCAAGCTGAACGAAGGAATCGCGACCGGGATCGAAACCGGTTCAGGAGAGATGTTGGACCAACTTAGAGGAGCTTTTATATTTTCCAAGATTGACCTTCGATCTGGATACCATCAGTTAAGGGTAAAGGAAGTGGATATTCATAAGACAGCATTCAGAACTCGATATGGTCATTACGAGTTCCTGGTTATGCCGTTTGGGTTGACGAACACACCTGTCGTTTTCATGGATCTGATGAACCGAGTGTTCCAACCTTACTTGGACTGATTCGTGGTAGTTTTCATTGATTATATTCTGGTATACTCAGAAATCGAGGAGAAACATGAGGAGCATCTACGTATTGTGCTGCAAGTGCTGAGAGAGAAGCAACTGTATGCAAATTTTGGTAAGTGAGAATTTTGGTTGCGAGAAGTGGCTTTTCTAGGTCATGTGGTTTCTGCTGAAGGAATTAGAGTGGATCCTCAAAAAGTTGAGGCAGTTTTGGGATGGAAGCCACCAAAATCAGTATCGAAAATTTAGAGTTTTCTGGGTTTGGCAGGCAATTACCGAAGGTTCGTAGAAGGATTTTCTCTGACTGTTGCACCATTGACGAAACTATTAAGGAAAGGGTAACATTTGTCTGGACTAAGAATCAGCAAAAAGCTTTTGACCATTTGAAAAAGGTATTGACTGAAGCACCAGTGCTGATTCAACCGGAGTCTGGGAAGGACTTCACTGTGTACAGCGATGCGTCGCATGTGGGGTTAGGATGTGTACTGATGCAAGAGGGTAAAGTGGTTGCTTATGCTTCGCGACAGCTTAAGCTACATGAAGCGAACTACCCTACGCACGATTTAGAGCTAGCAGCAGTGATCTTCGCGTTGAAAATCTGGAGACATTACTTATATGGAGAAAAGTGTATCATATACACAGACCATAAGAGCCTAAAGTATCTGTTAACTCAGAAGGAGTTAAACCTTAGGCAACAAAGATGGGTAGAGTTGCTTAAGGATTACCACTGTTCGATTGAGTACCACCCAGGTAAGGCTAACGTGGTGGTTGATGCGTTGAGTCGAAGGGTTGTTTCTGATTTGAGAGCCTTGTTTGCACGTTTGAGTCTGTTTGACGATGGAAGTCTGCTAGCGAAATTACAAGTTTGGACTGAGCAGATTAAAGAAAAATAGTTGAAGGATGATTCGTTGGTTCTTCGGTTTTAGCAAGTTGAGAAGGGTGAGAATGAGGATTTTGGACTAAATACTGAAGGAGTTTTATGCTTCCGAGGAAGAATTTGTGTTCCGAAGGACTCTAACTTGAAACAGTCAATATTGAAGGAAGCTCATGGGGGACTTTGTGCCATGCATCCTGGAGGGAATAAGTTGTATCAAGACTTGCGAGAACTGTACTGGTGGCTTGGGCTTAAACGAGAAGTAACGGAATTCGTGGGGAAATGTCTGACATGCCAGCAAGTGAAAGCTGAGCATCAATTTCCTTCTGGATTACTGTAACCGGTGAAAATTCCATTGTGGAAGTGGGAGAGAGTCACTATGGACTTTGTGAGTGGGCTACCTTTGACACCCACCAAGAAAGATTCTGTGTGGGTAGTGGTGGATAGGTTAACAAAATCTGCCCATTTCATACCAGTTCGTACTGATTACTCCCTACAAAAGTTGGCTAGGTTGTATGTGGCAGAGATAGTGCGACTACATGGAGTGCCAATGTCGATTATTTCCGACTGAGACCCTAGGTTTACATCTCGGTTCTGGAAGAAGTTGCAGGAGGCATTGGGTACACGCTTGGATTTCAGTACTGCCTTTCACCCACAGACAGATGGACAGTTGGAGAGGGTTATTCAGATTTTGGAGGATATGTTAAGGGGTTGTATCATCAATTTTCATGGGAGTTGGGAGGACTACTTGCCATTGGCAGAGTTTGCATACAATAACAACTACTAAGCAAGTATTCAGATGGCTCCATATGAGGCACTTTATGGGCGGAGATGTTGTATGACTACGTGTTGGACAGAGTTGGGTGAATGACAAGTTCTTGGACCGGAGTTGGTGGCAGATACCGATAGTAAGGTTAAGTTGATAAGAGATCGATTAAAGGAGGCAACTGATAGACAGAAGTCGTTTGCGGATCTAAAGCGCAAAGAGATAGAGTTCGCTGTTGGGGATATGGCTTTCTTAAAGGTTTCACCTTGGAAGAAGATCTTGAGATTTGGCAAGAAAGGCAAATTGAGTCCGCAGTTTATAGGGCCTTATCGGGTTCTTAAGCGGGTAGGGCCAGTAGCGTATCAGTTAGAGTTACCACCAGAGTTGGACAGAATCCATGCCGTCTTTCATGTGTCTATGTTAAGACGATATCGATCGGATCCCTCACATGTTGTGCCAGTGGAGGAGATTGAAGTAAGGACTGATTTGACCTTTGAGGAGGAGAAGGAAGTCGGTTCTATTGGTAAAAGTACTGTGGCGTAATCATGGAAGGGAAGAAGCTACTTAGGAATTAGAAGAGACTATGCGACAACAATACCCTCAACTATTTGGATCAGGTAAATTTCGAGGCCGAAATTTTTTTTAAAGGGGGTAGAGTTGTAACGCCCCAATTTTCAGGAATTCTATGAGTGTTGGAAAATTTTAAATTTTGGTGTTCTGTCTACTTGGTGTAGATTTAATCAGGTTAGTGGGTCTCTAGAAGGCCCAAGTTTAAGTTAAATCCGGTAATTTTAGTTAATTTTTAATTCTATAGAAAAAGGGGTTCTGGTTAGCTGGGCTTTAAAGTATTAGTTGGGTAAAATAAAACACAAGGAAGCCCGTGGTAAGTTGGCTTGCGGCGTCACTTGGGGGTTTGAGAGGTGGCGTGTGGATGACCAAGGAGAGCTAAGGTTCGAGTCGCAAGGTAAGCAAATTAGTGATACTAATTTTTCTGTGCAGAAAAGGTAAGTAATGGAACCTAAGTGAAAGACTGTTAGGAGGAGTTTAAATTGCTCAAGGGATTGAGTAAAGAGGGGATAAGGGAGAGGATTTAGGAGTTGATTGGGGAGAGTAGTGATGGCCGAATAGTGGACTCTTGAGGAGCAAGAGTTGGCCAGCCAAGGGTTTCTTTTGGGGGCCAAAATTCGGCTAGGTTAAGTGCCAGTATAAATTCGGCTTTAGGGGGAAAGTTGTGCCGTTTGCTGACCATTCTCCTCTTCTTTCTTTTCTCCTCTCCTCTTCAACTTTTTCTTTTTCTTCTTTTCCTTCATAGCCGAATCTCTCTAACCACCTGTGCATCTCCATCTTTTGCTTCAAACGTTCCTAAAAACCTTCAGAGCCATTGCCATAAAAAGCCGAAATCCCAAAACCCATACTTTCTTCTATGTCGATTTCTTCTAGCCAATTTTATTATCTTTTCCATCATTCTTGATCGATTCTCTAGTTCTCTAAACCTCAAGGTTCTACCGACAAGACCAAAGCAAAACCCTCCTATTTCTTCTTTCTTTACACAGCTTCAACAAAAGACGAAAACCCCACTCTCTTAGGGACTTGGCCGAATAGTGAGATCACTGAAGGCTCAACTTTTGTTATCATTTGAGGGATTAGATAGGCATCAGAATTGAGTAGAAATTAATTGGGATCATTGACCGAAGGAACCGGTGGTAATTCTTTTCAATCTAGTCTTTATTTCGTATTTTAGAAAAAATCAAAACCCCTAAAGGTTAGGGAGGCTGTCGACTTGGACTTGTAGCCCTAAGGGGTTGTGATAACTATTTTGTCTTGATAATAATATGATCTAAAGGCTGCTGAACAAGGGCTTGGACAAGTGGAGCAACGGGATCTAAGTCTAGTCGCAAACTTCGGCAAAGGTAGGATTGCCAGTGCCTAAGGTGTTATGGCCGAATAAGGTAAGGAGTTATTATGTAGTTCGTTTCGGTAGTAGATTAACGTGGTAGTAATATAATTGTAGGTAGTTCGTGCGTGGATCTCGTCAACGAATCGTCATAAAACAGGTGTGTAACGGACACCCTTTCTTAGTCTAGATCGGTAAAAGCCAAAATGCCGAAATGCCGAAAACTGGTATTTTGTAGATTTGCGAGTGTCCGAATGCTCGTGAGGTAAATCGAGTAATGTTTTTCGTAAGCTGCAGTGTTTGGACTGCAAAGTGCATGATTTCTGTGCCCTCGATATTTTTAGGCTTAATGGGCCAAAATTGGAATAAAGAGCTAACGGGCCTAATTCGGTAAGAACCCTCGGTAAGTGATTCTGTTAGTACGTGAAAGGTAGGAGTATGCATGAAAACCCCTAAAATAGATAAATTACTGATACCCCTAGGGTTAAATTAACCTAATTGCATGTTTGACTATTGTTATTTACTGCATACCATGTTGTTATCTGATGCATGAGACTAGGATATTGATGGAGGAAGTACTGAAAGTGGCCTGTCCACGTACTAGAGGCTTTGCCTCAATTTACTGTTAACTAAGTAGCAAGGCTGCAACTGTGGAGTGTAGGGCTGGGTGGGTTGAGCTATTCCCCACATGGAGTGTAGGGCTGGTACGGGTGGAGTGTAGCGGTTGGTGGATTGAGTAGTCTCCCCAAATGGGCTTGCATATGCTTATTGATGTTGCATGTATTTTGAAATAGGCCTATGGGCCATAGTGTTATCTGAATAAGGGGCTAAGGCCCAGTTTAATGTAATCTGAAAAGGGGCTCTGGCCCAATATCACTGTTATCTGAATGGGCTTAGGCCCAATGGGCTTGAGCTGACTTGGGTTTTGGATGGGTTTCCTTACACACTGAGTTTCCAAACTCACCCCTTTTTTAACCTTGCAGGTGGGCCTTGATGTGGGTGTCTTAGAGTCGGAGGGGATTCAGAGTGGCCATGGTGAACGCTTTTGGGTTTGAAAAAAAGACTGGCTTCCTCAAGCTATTTTTAATTACCATTTAATTTTTGGGTTGTAATAAGGGCATTTTAACTTTATTTTCTTCTTTGATTTTCTGGGATTATATTATTTTAAATAACTTTAAATTGATTGATAAAAATTCAAATGGGCTAGACTTAGGGTGCGATTTCAAAACGATGCTTGTTTTAAAAATACACGACGTCACGAATATTCGATTCACCTGAGATAACCACTCAAAGAAATTTCAATTTGTCATAACCAAGTGTGGCTGTAACACCCCGAACCCGAAACCGACACCGGAGTCGAACACGAGGTGTTAACTGACTTTAACCCCTTATAAAATTTATTTTCCAGACACTTCCCAATCTGTGTACTAGTCGTTTTAAAAATCATATCTTGAGTTTCATAACTCGAAAATCAGTTTCGTAATTTTTCCCAGAAACTAGACTCATGTGCCCATCTATGTATTTTTTTCTAGAATTTTTGGTCGGGCCAATTAGTACAGTTTATTAGTCAAAGTCTCCCATGTTGCAGGGGTCGACTACACTGACCTTTTCCCATTACGACTTGGATATCTCCCTGCACGGGGCTTCAATACTGATGCCGTTTGTTTCTATGAAAACTAGACTCAGAGAGGAATCTATACATATATGGTAAGACCCCTAATTATCTCTGGTTAATTTATAATGAATTTCCAAAGTCGGAGCAGGGAATCCAGAAACCGTTCTGGCCCTGTCCCACAAAAATCTGATTATCTCTTAATATACTGCCCATATGATCTTTTCGTTACTTCCTCATGAAAACAGACTCATCGAGCTTCGATTACATAATTTATTCATCAATTAATTCCACTACTACTATTTTTAGTGATTTTTCAATCTCATGACACTGCTGCTGCCAGCATCTGTTACGAAAGTAACTAGGTCCATTTCATGCCTACCCTTGATCCAACTCAATCGAACATTCGTGCCATTTTCGCATGGCTTAAAGTTTACATGCCAAAGTTCAAACACAACGTAATAGCTTATACATGCCAAAATGTTCTTCTAAGCCAACTAAGAAGAAAGTACCAAAACTTGCTATCCGGTGTGATGACTTCGATGACGGCCCGATCACGCAAAAAGAGATGTGTCCAAGAAACCTAGAATAGGTGACAAGGAAACACCGAGTGAGTTTATAACTCAGTAAGTCATAAGCTATGCACTACCATCCATCAATAACATTATCACAAGAGAAAACAAAATGGAACGAGGCTAATTACGCCATCCATTCCGAACCATACCATAGTTCCTCCAACCTATCGATTCAATTTCATATCAATTCATGCATTCACATTCCATATACTCATCAATAGGACATTGAAGCATTTTCATAAATCAATTTATTTTCGTTACAATCAAACGACTAAACGGCCTTTCACCCATCCTATGATAAATTTTATGTACGTGACTTCAAGTATAGTTGTCACATAGGTTCAAACTTACCGAGCTCAACACCAAGTATAAGCATAGCACCTATTAGCCATGTACTCAAGACACTTACCCGATCCGCTGTCCGCGATCGACTCAATAGTGTCGCACACATAGTGTCCATAATGATTCACGAATGTATATTGAGTCCGCACACTCAGTGCTATATAATCAACTCGCACACTTAGTGCTACGTAATCAAATCGCACACTTAGTGCTACATAGTCAAACTCGCACACTTAGTGCCGCATGGTCAATTCGCACACTTAGTGCATCATATTCATTTCGCACACTTAGTGCAACATAGTCAAATCGCACACTTAGTGCTGTACAATTTAATCCCGCGCACTTAGCGCCAATCTCATGGTCATAAATGGTTATACCCGCACGTTTAGTGCCGAGATCAACAACTCAGTACATCTTACCTCTTTTCTTTTCATTCAACAATTTCATCATCACATACGTACATGCATATATATATGTATATTTATTCATTCCATTCAGCATCAATACATAAACATTATGACCATTTGAAATAATACCAACTACATGCTTAATGACTTACCTTGTGTTGGGTAAGACGGTTCCAACTCGACTACTCAGTGATCTTTTCTTTGCCTTTGCTCGATTCACCTCCTTTAACTCCTTGAGCTAAATCAATAATTTAACTAGTTTAACCACCTTGCTAAATATTTACAATCCAATTTCACATGTATATGTATGTTAGTATATTCGGCTAATAACCTCATGCAACTACCAAAGCCGAATCAACTAAATATACTTATGAATATATATATATCATCATCGAAATCACCTAAGCTTAGACATCAATTTTTAATTCCAAGCAAGTTGCCGAATGCAACCTTACTAAATTTTCATGGATTCAAGTCATGGATTCAATATACCATTACCATGGAATCAACAACCAAAAATTCATAGACAATTTAGGAAAATCACATTACAAATCTCAAATTCAAACAAAGACCATGGCCGAAATGCACATATAACCACATAACAAAAATATTGAACCTTTGGTTGCCTAACTAGCTTAACATCCATCAAATTTTAAATCAAGAAACTCACCTCATCTATAATCAACCCTCAATACCCTAAAGCATCAAAAACGACATCAAAGAAATACAACCATCCATGGCCGAATGTCATCTTCTTAACTTTACAAAAAAAACATTTGCCATGAGCTAGCTTCTATACTTGATGGCCACTCCAAATATACAAAGATTTTCAATGATAGAGCATTAACATACCTTAATCCACTTAAAGGACCACCTTGGCCGAATCTTGCTTCCTCTTCTTCCTCTAGTTAGAACAATTGCAAAAGAAAGAAAACATGAACACTCCTTCTTCCCTCCTTATTAAGCATTCAAACTCCCTCATTTTTCATGCCACAACATCAAACACTCCTCCTAGGCACAAGCAATGGCCGAATTCTTTCCAAGTTTTTTTTTTCTCCCCTTCTTTTCTTGGTTTTTCGGCTAGGAGATGGCAAGTATGACACCCATTTTTTTTGTTCCCTTTTCTATTATTATCCCCATCATTTGTTCACCAAAAGAAAACATATTAAATTAGAATGAGTGGAGCATCATCACTCCTTGGCCGGCCACCATGAATTTTATGGGCAATTTGACATGCAAAGCCATGCTTCCTCACCCTATTATTAATTAATCCTTATAATTCATCTATCATCTTTTCTAACTTCGTCAACTAGGTCCTTTTTGAATTAATTCACAATCCTAATGCTAATATTAAGCATTTAATTTCTCATATATTCACTGTCACACAACAATTTATGCAATTAAAACACGAAAATAAATTTTTGGCTCGGTAATGTGGTCTCGAAACCACATTCCGACCGGGGCCTAATTTGGGTTGTCACAGTGGCAATGGATGTGGCCATGTCTAGGATTGGATCCAATCGAAGAGCTTGGTACTTAAGCAGCCTTCATGGCTCACCTCCTTTGTTACGGATACCTACCTGCTGCCCAGCTTCCATTCACTTGGTTAGTTTAACAAAAGTCGACTTTTAAAACACTAAAATGGGAACATGGGTTTTTAACTTCAATGTGGCATGTCGGATTCGGCCATAACGTCTGGGCCGGGTTTGGGGTGCTACAAGCATCATTATCATTTACATGCCAATATGGCCAATATAACCTATACATGCCATTACAACCACAACTGATTTACCAAATTGTGCCAAAATGGACAAATGGATAGTGTGAGTGATCTCTGCCAAGATTCCAATCCAACGAGCTTCCGATTTACTATAAAACGGGGAAATAAAACTAAGCAAGCATAAAATGCTTAGTAAGTTCGTATAACATGGTACTTAACTTACCATTCATTCTATTTTGAGGTAACTATGTAAGGCATATTCAATCAATTTGACCTCAAGCCCTACACACATCCTCATTGCCCTTGTTAGCTATATATTCCATAATAACATCAAAACATATATGGCTCAACAACAATCAAGTTTCCGTGCACATATGCTTTTCACATCATGTATTCATTTAACATGTATAATTCATCTCTTTATATTACAAGTATAATTTCCTAATAGTTCATCTCGAGTTCAGATTATTTCATATCAAACTTTACGCATATTACTCGAAATACCAAGATGACGGTTAGTACACTCAAGGTGTACAAGTCTATTATCAAGGGTGTACATATTCATTAAATAAATTCCATGTACAATATCATCATTTCATATTTCCATATATCAATCATCGCGTATCGTCATTTTCATGTGTTCTATGCTGATATGTGTAATAACTCATTTCTTATTCATATCTTCACATGTCATGAAATTTTACCAGTTGAATTTATTCGAAATATCAATGGATACATAGGTAGTACACTCAAGGTGTACGAATCAGAATCCATCAATTTGTGTCCAATGGTACCCATAAGGTACTATTTCATAAAGTACGCTCTCGAGCCACATATATAAAGACAACAGGATTACCTGTTCAGGGTAAATCCTTGTTATGACATATGCTTTAAGGAGCTTGATCTAGATTACCCTTCCAGGCTAAATCCAATCCATAACATATGCTCGAGAGGACTTATATCAGGATTACCCGTTCGGGCTAAATCCTTTCATAAATGAAGTTAATAGGATTACTCGTCCAAGCCAAATCCCGTCAGCAACAAATGCAATACTCATTCATTTTGGAAAATTACATTTATCCATCAATTCTTCCTTCATTCAAACATGATTTAACATTTCTCAAGCATTAACATGTAATTATTTCCTACATCTAAATCATACATATAATTCAAATAGATACATTCCACATTTATTTCAAGCATATATGTAACATTTTTATCATTTACCATTTATCGAGCATTATTATTGATCGGGAACTTTTATTTATCATGCTATAACGACTATGTGATCATTTCACATATTTATGGCATTCATACAATTCACAAACACAACATTAAATTCAACCATAAAAACATGTACAATTTAGTTACACGAACTTACCTCGACAAATGTTCGCGTACATAAATCTACTAATCCGACATTTTCCTCCTTCCCTCGTTCTAGCTCCGAATTTGGTCTATCCAGATCTATACGAATAAATTTAACATCAATTTATCATATTTCATATTTAGGTGGACTCAATTTACATCCTAGGCAAAATTATCATTTTGCCCCTAACTTTTTCATAAATTCTGATTTCGTCCCTAGGCTCGTAAAATGAAACTTGTGTAGTTTACTCCCTATTTCAAGCCTAACCGAAATCCCATTACAAAATTTACAGCACATGTATTCATAAAAATTCAGAATTTTTATCAAATATCACAACTTTATATTTTAGTCCCTAAATCATGTTTTCATCTTTGTAAAAGTTATTTATCAATCAACAATCTTTCATTTTCTACCATAAATTTATTATTTTCAGCATATACATCCATTGCCCATTTTCCATACTTTGATAACTTCTCAAATTGATCCCCCATCCTGGTTTTAAAAATAGCAAAATTACTAAAAACGGGCCAAGGAAACTTACCCAATTTGGCCATGAAAGTTTCTTCTCTCTCTCCAAGGGTTTCCATGTATTTTTGGGGAAGAAGATGATAAAATAAAATGATATTTCCTCTTTTATCATATTTTAATTAATTAAATATTTTCACTTTCCAATTTAGTCCTTGCCCTTTTTCTAAATTTGCATGGATGAGTCACCAAAATATTTACATACTTTTTATTAATGGTCTAGCTACCATATAAGGACCTCAAGTTTTGAATTCCATAGCTATTTAATCCTTATAGCTACTAGAATTTAACTTTTACATTTTATGCGATTTGGTCCTTCCCGTAATTAAACACTTAACCGATAAAATTTTCTTATCAAAATTTTCACATGACATGTCTATCATAATACAAACCATATAATAAAATAAAAAAATTTATTTTTCGGCCAGAATTTGTGGTCCCGAGGCCACTATTTCGATTTCACCAAAATTAGGCTGTTACAACTCTCCCCCTTAAGGAATTTTCGTCCTCGAAAATTTTACCATTAAGAGATTTGGATATTAATCTCTCATAGTTTCCTCCAGTTCCTAGGTATCTCCCTCCATATCATGTCATTGTCAAAAACTTTTACTAAAGCTACCTTTTTATTTTTTGTTTCTTTCACTTCACATGCCAGAATTTCAACCAGTCACTCACTGGAAGTCATGCCAAGCTAAATTTCAACCTCTATCAGGGAAATAATAGATGACGGGTCTGATCGATGCTGTCGTAACACATATACACATAAAACATTTTGAATTCTATAGAACTCTGATAATAATACCTATTAGTACGCAACAGGTCTAATTCTTTTCAATGATCTCATATGACCCATTAAACCACAGAATTAATTTGCCTTTATTTCCAAACTGGAGAACTTTCTTCCATGGCGAAACTTTCAAAAATATTTTGTCGCCAATCTAAAATGCCATTTCTTTCCATTTTAGATTCATATCGGATTTCGAACGATCAAATGCTACTTTTAAACTGTCTCAGATCACTTCATCTTTCTTCGGTTTCAAAGAATCAAACTTACTACATGTATCTTTTCTCACTGAACTCCATCCAAAATACCAGAGTTTTACATTTGTGACCATATAAATCCTCGTACAGTATAATTTTGTACTTGACTGTTAACTGTTATAATAAGCAAATTCAACCCAAGGCAAATACTTTTCTCAGTTATCTTCAAATTCAAGTACACAACGTCGAAACATATCTTCTAAGGTCTAAATCATATGTTCAGATTGATCATCTGTCTGAAAATGAAACACGGTACTAAAATGTAACCATATGCCTAGAGTTTCCTATAACTTTTTTCAGAATCAGAACATGAACTGCAGATTTCTATCAGACATAGCAGAAACTAGCACATCATATAATCGACAATATCAAAAATAGATAATTCAAGCAGTCTATCGAGTGGGAAATCCATTCATACCAGGATTGAATGTGCAGGCTTCGTCAAACAATTGACGATTACTCAAATAATGTCTTTATTTTTCATAGACAAGGATAATCTCGATATAAAGTTCATAATAACATTGTTTCATTTCCATTTCGGTATCTTCGCTGGCTATAATCATCCTAAAAGTTTCATCCTTATCTTGCTAATACATCCAGCATTTAGATATAGATTCAAAAATACCACATTTCATTCTGGGCAACCAGTATATCTTTTCTCAAATCATTGTGCATTTTATCATTTCCCAGATAAACAAACATAGTATTACTGTGATCATTCATGTAAAATTTTCTATATAAACTTCAAATTCTTCAGTACATAGACTCTGTCTCTGAATAACAGACATTTATCAGATCTATTCTGAAATTCTGAACTAGAAATTAATTCACACTGTATTCATTTAACTTACAACTCATTATTACTTTTCTGAGTTTTACTTATCTATTGTAAAATCATCGGTTTAGCTCTATACTCAGCTAAAATTGAGCTATTATCAGACAATCATAATTGGTATCCATGGCTTGCAAAGTATACAGAGATTTTTCTACTCAGAATATCTGTAACCACATTCGTTCTTTTCGAGTGATATTCAATTTTCAAATCATAATCTTTCAACATTTCAAACCATATACGCTATCTCAGATTCAAATCTTTTAGAAACATCAGATACTTTAAACTTTTATAATCGGTGAATATATGACATTTTTCACCAAACAAGTAATGTTGTTAGATTTCAATACAAAAACAATAGTCGGCAATTCTAGGTCATGTATCAAGTAATTCTTTCTATGTGGTTTTTAACTGTCTAAAAGTATAGGCTATTACTTCCCCTTACTACATCAAAACACTATCTAATCCTGTTCAATAGTGCAGTACTGTAGTAACGAATTCCTTACATGATTCAGGCTGAACCAAAATTAATACTTTGATCAATAGAGCTTCCAACTGGTCAAAACTTTACTAACATTTGTCAGCCCATTTAAATCTTACATCTTTCTGTAATAACTGTGTCGTCAATGTAGCTATTTCAATTATTAACATTAAAGCTTTGAGTTTTTTCCAAAGCCACAATCATCAGATGGATTTTAAACCATAATGCATTAATATGATCGACATTTGAACCGTATAGATAAAGCAACACTTCAATATCAATAGTGTACCTCAAATTAGAAGAGGGAGAACCGAAAGTGGCCCCTATAATAACCAATGCTGTAATTCAGTTTCTATAATCTGTAATCTCTGTCACCAAATTTCATGATCGATCAATATTTATAACGGTAATAAATGTAATTACCTCCAACTGATGAATATCTTTCACAGATAAACCATGTTTGAATAATAAAGAGATTGTTGATAATCTCAGAGAAAATTCAGAAGGTTAATATCACGCATACCCAGTAGAAACAACTGTGATAAAGACAATAAAACTTGCACATTCGCAATTCAGGGCTTCAATCAGCAGAAATAGAAAATAACATCATATGAATATTATCCTCAAATCTTATATCAATCATGATGAATTAGAAAAACCAAGTAAGGTAGAGCAATACCACTCATAAATCAACCTGACTTATAGTAATTTCATCTATCATGATTAACTAGCCTTTTAATATGGCAAATATTGCATGTGAACATGAACAATTTCATATGCCTCTAAGAATAACAGAACTTATAGAGTACCCAGGAGATGTTGCTGTAATACACTCAATTATAACAGCTGCCTTCAAATATCTTTGCAATTTGATCACTATTCTACTGACTGACTAAGTCATCAATAATCGTACATTATTTAGTTCACTGAAAGAGTCAATTCGGAAGAATTTTTTTCAACTAATCCGTTCTGTAAATATCATATCTGGATAAGTCGTTTACTCATGAATAACCTCTTCCTAAACAATGACATCACATATTCAGAAAAAATTTTAGAAAAATCTAATATCCCTTTTTAATATCGTCTTTACTTACTAACCCATTCTCATTTTGACTACATCATTATTCATTCAGCTTTGAACTCTTTAGTTCTACTTTCATGAGCTTAATCCATATAAATCTTGTGAATTTCATTATATAACACTATACTGGTAAGGGCATAGAGATCGTAAGCCTCAAAATTTAACTTTCATAAATACACGCTTTTCACTTAACATTTATCGTTAACACGTCCATTATAAAAATTTATTTCATACCTTTATAGGTCCCTTTTTATCATAAGCAACATTTTTAGTCAGACACGTGTTATTACTTTTAGCAGTATCGGAATTAGCTCGGTTGGAAAGCATCTTTGCCTATTTGTAAAATAATTTTCATCAAAGTCGAGAGAATCACACTATCGCATGTTATATAATGGCATCTATTTCTAAACTCCATATACGCTATGTTCAATCTGAGAACCGACTAAACCATACTCTGATACCACTAAATGTAACACGCCTAACCTATATCCATCATCAGAATAGGGTTACGGAGCCTTACCAAAATTTTTCAGAACATTTGCATATATTTCAAGTCAATTACTTTTCTTTAACCTAAATCATTTCAAAACGTCCCTGAATTGGACCCCTCGAGGCCCAATACGAGTGTTAGAGTTGAGTCGAGAATTAATCGGGAGCTCTAAGAATTTTTCGCGACATTTCAAAATTTTCCAAGGTACAGGGCTCACACCCCTGTGTGGTCCAAGGGACACGCCCGTGCTACAGGCCATGATCGACCTCGTGTAACGCTCTGACTTGTCCACACGTGTAACACCCCGTACCCGAGTCCGTCGCCGGAGTCGGACACGAGGGGTTTGCAGACTTAAATCACTTCTTTGCACAATCCATTTTAAATTTTCTAGGCAAGCTGGCTAACTGCGTCACTGTCACCTTAAAAATCATATCTTGAGTTTCACAACTCGAAAATCAGTTTCGTGATTTTTCCCTGAAAATAGACTCATATATGCACCTACAAATTTGTTTCTAGAATTTTTGGTTGGGCCAATTAGTACAGTTTATTAGTCAAAGTCTCCCATGTTACAGGGATCGACTACACTGACCTTTTCGCATTACGACTTGCATATATCCCTGTACAGGGCTTCAATACTGATGTCGTTTGTTTCTATAGAAACTAGACTCAAAAAGAAATCTATGAATATATGGCATGACTTCTAATTATCTCTGGTTAATTTATAATGAATTTCCAAATTCGGAACAGGGAATCCAGAAACCGTTCTGGCCCTGTCTTACAAAAACCTGAATATCTCTTAACATACTGTTCATATGATCGTTTCATTACTTTCCTATGAAAATAGATTCATCAAGGTTCGTTTACATAATTTATTCACTATTTAATTCCATTCCAACTATTTTTAGTGATTTTCCAAATCTACATCACTGCTGCTGTCAGCATCTGCCTTTAAGGTAGACTTTACCTATTTCATAGTTTCCATGATTCAACTAGCCCTTTTAGCATAAATAGCACAAATTATGATAGTGATTAACCATTCCCATGGCCAATCCTTGTTAAGCATATCCACACCTCTCAATAACCATATCCATACCAAATGATTATAACATTATGCTCAAACATATATAAGCCATTTTCGCATGGCTATCCAAAATTATACAAATCCAAAGGGTCCATGACCCACAACAAAAAGGGTAGTCCTATACATGCCATTTCAAAGTTCAACCAAAAGTGTACCAAAAGGGCCTTTGATAGTGTGGGCGACTTCGACTTCAAAATTCCCGAGTTCGATAGCTGAAGAACCAAAATCTATAAAACAGAGAATCAAAGAAACGGAGTAAGCATTAAATGCTTAGTAAGTTTTGAGCAAAGAATTTAGACACAACCAAAGTATAGCATTCATGTAGCTAAACAGATAATTTCATATGCACAAATTTTCAATATCATACTTACTTCACATTACCAACCCTTATATTCATACACAAAGATCAACTTAGCCAGAGGCCGGTAGCTCATTTATCAACTGAGCGAATACTTATTTGTAAGGGCTCAACTAATTTAAAGCACATACGAAACATACCTCAATGTTGTGATGTTACAAGCGTATTAACTGAAATTTTTACAGCAAGATCGTTCATTCCCGAATCACGTACCTTCGGAATTTAACCGGATATAGCTACTCGTTCAAATGCCTTCGGGACATAGCCCGGTTATAGTAACTCGCACAAATGCCTTCAGGACTTAACCCGGATTTAGTAACTCGCACCAATGCCTTCGGGCTTAGCCCGGAATTAGTAACTCGCACAAATGCCTTCGGATCTTAGTCCGGATATGGTCACTTAGCACAAAGCCTTCGGAACTTAGCCCGGACATCATTCGAATAACCATGCACATTTAACAATAAATCATGACACATTCGTATTTCATTTTCATTAGCAAAACTCAAACACAAGACACTTATCACTCTTGCAATTTCGGCTCAATAGCCACACACAAAGAGCATGATTTTGATTTGCTTAAAACATGATCTAATCAAATCATAATTTAAGCTCTATTACTCAAGAACTTACCTCGGATGTTGTCGAACGATTTCGATGGCTATTCGACCACTTTTTCCTTCCCTTTATCGGATTTAGTTCCCCTTTGCTCTTGAGCTTAATTTAACAAATAAATTGATTTAATCATTTGAGCATCGAAAAGAGGAACTCAAGGTACTTAGCCCATATATAATTCATTAGACATCAAAGTCACATATGTACGGAATCATGAATCAAACTCAACACATTAGTTAGTATTCTCCTTAGCCGAATTTTCTAAGTCAAGATAAATCCTTCAATATGCTTACCTATGGCCGAACAAACACATCAACCTATGTACTCATTCATGTGGCCGAATATGCATGTTTATGTTGAGGCCAATTATATACTTAATACCACACACAAATGGCATACATTTTACTAACTAATGCATTACATATTATAACTCAATACGCATCCATCATTTACTCCATAACCGAAACACCATCATATGAAAATATATACCTTGAGATATTATATATGTCATGCCAATACATCATGTGCAAACATATATATATGTGTGTAAGAGCCGAATCACAAGGTTGATTATAACCAAACATAAACATAAATCCAAAACACAAATCTTACCTACCATGCAATAAGCATAAATCATACTTATGGATATACCATGGCCGAATACATCACAACACCTTACCATTTCAATTTTGATCATGGTTAAACAAAGAACTTAATGTCTCACTCAAAAATGCTAAAAAGAAAATCCAAGAGTTAATCAATCCACCATCACATGTATCATTAACAAGCTTCATATTTAGCATGCAATGACATTAACACAAAATCCACCTTGGCCGAATATCATCCCCATGACATAGCAAAGATTTGAACCATGGCTAATTAGAACTCAAGCTAGCAACTAAAAACATGCATGAATCTCATGGCACAACATCAACATACCTTAATCTAGATACAAGTATGGCCGAACCTCCTCCTAATGCTCTTCCAAACCAAACATGAAGCAAGAACTCCTTTCTTCTTCCTTAGAATTTTCGGCCAAGGATGAACCAAAGGATGAACACTTTTTTTTTTTGTTTTCTTTTCTTCCACTCACGGCAATGGGGGGGGAGACAATCACACACATTCTTTCCTTTTTTTTTCCATTTCTTTATTACCCATACTCCTTATTTTATTTTTCCTAACATACATCACTAACATAACATGTTTGTGACATGTTTCCACTCATAGCATGGTCAGCCACTAAGCTTAAATTTGGGTAAATTGACATGCAAACCCATCATTTTCACAACATGCATTAATAGGCCATTTCACATTTGCCTAGCACATTTCTAAATTTTCTCACATAAGTCCTATTTGATAAAATTCACTTACAATTGACAAAATTCAAACATGAAATTTTCACACATGCATATATACATATAATAAGCATCAAATATGACAGCTAATTATTTTTATGACTCAGTTTTGTGGCCCCGAAACCACTTCCCGACTAGGGTCACTTTAGGCCTGTCACAACTCTCCCCCACTTAAGAAATTTTCGTCCCCGAAAATCTTACCGGTAAATAGGTTTGGGTATCGCTCTTTCATAGAGTTCTCGGGTTCCCAAGTAGCTTCTTCGATCCCGTGTTTGAGCCATAACACTTTCACTATCGGAACCCTTTTGTTTCGCAACTCTTTCACTTCACGAGCTAGGATACGAATCGGTTCTTCCTCATAACTCATATCGGCTTGAATTTTGACCTCGGAGGGGTTTATTACGTGCGAAGGGTCGGATCTGTAACGTCGAAGCATCGAAACATGAAAAACGTTGTGGATTCTTTCGAGTTCAGGGGGTAAAAGCAACCTATATGCAACTGGGCCAACTTGTTCGAAGATCTCACACGGCCCAATGAATCTCGGACTCAATTTGCCCTTACGGCCAAATCTGAGTATCTTTTTCCAAGGCGAGACCTTAAGAAACACTTTGTCTCCCACTTGATACTCAATATCTCTTCGTTTTTAAATCCGCATACGACTTCTGACGATTTGATGCTGCCTTCAGACTTTCACAAATTATTCTTACTTTCTGTTCAGCATCTTTAATCAAATCCACTCCAAAAATTTTACTTTCACCGAACTCGGTCCAAAATAATGGTGTACGTCATTTACGCCCGTACAAGGCCTCGTAAGGTGCCATCTTAATACTTGATTGAAAACTATTGTTGTAAGCGAATTCAATCAAAGGTAAATACCGTTCCCATGAACCACTAAACTCAAGGATGCAACATCTCAACATATCCTCAAGTATCTGAATTATCCGCTCGGATTGACCATCGGTTTGTGGATGAAAAGCGGTGCTAAAATGCAGCTTGGTACCCAAAGCTTCTTGCAATTTCTTCCAAAATCGCAAAGTGAATCTCGGATCTCTATCCGACACGATAGAAATAGGTACCCCGTGTAATCTCACAATCTGAGAAATATACAATTCAGCTAGTTTATCCAATGAAAAATCCGTACGTACGGGGATAAAGTGAGCCGACTTAGTCAGTCTATCCACAACAACCCAAATCGCATCTTTCTTACTTGCCGATACTGGCAACCCAGATACGAAATCCATCGTGACTCGATCCCATTTCCATTCAGGTACCATGATTGGCTAGAGTAAACCCGTAGGCACTTGATGTTCCGCCTTTACTTGCTGACATATTAAACACTTCGAAACAAAATCGGAAATGTCTCGTTTCATACCATGCCACCAAAATTGGCGTCTCAGATCGTTGTACATTTTCGTACTCCCCGGGTGAATTGACATTCGGCTACAATGGGCTTCGTTCAGAATCATCGAAATGAGTTCTAAATTTCTTGGAACACACAACCGACTTCTGAACCTCAAACAATCGTCATCATCAATTTGAAATTCGGATTCCATATTCGGAACACATTCAGCCCGTTTTGCAACCAATTCATCGTCGACTTTCTGAGCTTCACGAATTTGATGAATCAATAATGGTTTGGCCTTTAATTCAGCTACTAACACATTGTCGGGTAGAACAGACAAGTGTACATTCATCACTCATAAAGCAAACAGTGATTTCCGGCTTAAGGCATCCACAACCACATTAGCCTTTCCCGGGTGGTAATCAATGACAAGCTCATAATCTTTCAACAACTCAAGCCAACGTCTTTGTCACAGATTTAAGTCTCTTTGAGTCATCAAATATTTGAGACTTTTGTGATCCGAAAATACATGGCACTTCTCACCAAATAAGTAATGTCGCCATATTTTCAAGGCGAATACGATGGCAGCTAATTCGAGATCATGGGTCGGATAATTTTTCTCATGTGGCTTTAATTGTCTCGACGCATAGGCCACAACTCGACCTTCTTGCATCAACACGCAACCTAACCCAAGTAGGGAGGCATCACTATAGATGACAAACTCTTTGCCTGATTCGGGCTGCACTAAAATTGGGGCTTCAGTCAAATAAGTTTTCAGTTGATCAAAACTTTTCTGACATTCTTCCGTCCATTCGAACTTAATATCTTTTTGAAGTAGCTTCGTCATGGGCGTGGCTATCATCGAGAAACCTTTTACAAACAGTCGGTAGTAACCGGCGAGTCCCAAAAAGCTCCGAACCTCAGTAATATTTCTCAGAGGCTTCCAGTTAAGTATGACTGAAATTTTGTTCGGGTCAACTCGAATACCCGATGCGGATACCACGTGGCCCAAGAAGCTAACCTCTCTTAACCAGAACTCACACTTACTGAACTTAGCATATAACTGCTTATCCCGTAAAATTTACAACACTAATCTCAGGTGCTCAGCATGTTCGGTCTCATCTCTTGAATAGACCAAGATGTCATCAATAAACACAACTACGAACCGGTCCAAATACTGTCTAAAGATCCGATTCATCAAATCCATAAATACCGCAGGGGCATTAGTGAGCCCAAACGACATCACTAAGAACTCGTAGTGGCCGTATCTCGTTCTGCAAGCAGTTTTGGGTATATCCGAATCTCGAATTCGCAACTGATAATAACCCGATCTCAAATCTATCTTTGAAAACACTGAGGCTCCCTTTAATTGATCAAACAAATCATCAATACGCGGTAATGGATATTTATTCTTTATTGTCACTTTATTCAGCTGACGATAGTCGATGCACAACCTCATGGTTCCGTCCTTCTTCTTCACAAACAGTACTGGTGCACCCCAAGGTGAGAAACTTGGTCGAGCGAAACCTCTATCAGTCAACTCTTGCAACTGAGCTTTCAACTCCTTTAACTCGGTTGGTGCCATACGATACGGAGCTATCGAAATTGGCGTAGTCCCCGATACAAGCTCAATACCAAACTCTACCTCCCGCACAGGTGGTAAACCCGGTAATTCTTCGGGAAAAACATCCGGGTATTCACAAACCACCGGCACAGATTCGGGTTTCTTTTCTAACTCTTTGTCATCAAGTACATACGCAAGGTATGCTTCGCACGCTTTTCTTACATATTTCTGGGCCAACATTGCTGATATTACAGCTGGCAACCCCTTTAAGTCCGTAGACTCAACTAGGATTATCTCGTTATTTGCGCACCTCAAATCAATAGTCTTGCTTTTGTAATTCACAACCGCATCATGCACGGTCAACCAATCCAAACCAAGAATAACATCAAATTCATCAAACGGCAAAAGCATCAAGTCCGCCAGAAAACAGGAATCTCGAATTACTAGGGGGCATTTCTTACACACTTTGTCGACAAGCACGTAACGACCCAAGGGATTTGACACCCAAATTACGAACTCAGTAGACTCAATAGGTAAAGTCTTACTGGATGCTAAGGTTTCGCATATATAAGAATGAGTAGAACCAGGGTCAATCAAAGCAATCACATTAGTATCAAAGAGAGTAAAAGTACCGGTAATAACATATGGCGAGGAAGCATCCTCGCGTGCGCGTATAGCATAAGCCCTAGCAGGAGCACGAGCCTCAGATCTGGTCGCAGCATCTCTAGATCCTCTCTGACCACCACTAGCATTTCCCGTGTTTCTAGATGGTCTACCTCGAGCAGTGGTAGCACTCGGTTTCCCACTCTGATTTACATTCTGTTCAGACAATCTCAGGCAATCTTTGATAAAGTGGTCAACTTACCCGCACTTGTAGCAGGAGCGGTCATGGAATCTACAACTTCCAGAATGCCATTTGCCACAATACTGGCACTCCGTTCTATTTCGACGATTATTTCCCACACTGGCGACCGAAGTGACTCGTGCACTCGAAAGGGGTCGATCGCGATCTTGTCTAGAAAAGCCCAAAGTGTCTCTAGACCGGCCTAAGCCATCTCTAAATTTCTTCGATGACTGTGGGAAGGGCTTCCCCGAAGACCTCTTACGAAACTCCCTTGCTCCCGCCTCAGCTTTTCTTTTCTCCATACTGAGCTCCTCGGCTTTGCAAGCTCGCTCGACAAGTGCCACAAATTCTCGGATTTCCAAAATGCCAACATACAGCTTTATATCATCATTCAATCCATCCTCGATACGTTTACACATTACGGCTTCTGAGGAAATGCATTCTCGTGCGTATCGGCTAAGCCTTACAAACTTTCGTTCATAGTCGGTAACCGACATGGAACCTTGTTTAAGTTCAAGAAATTCCTTCCGTTTTTGATCCATAAATCTCTGACTGATATACTTTTTCTGAAACTCGGTTTGGAAAAACTCCCAAGTTACTTGCTCTCTAGGCACAACAGAAGTCAACGTATTCCACCAATAGTAGGCAGAATCACGTAGCAAGGAGATAGCACACTTTAGGCACTCATCGGGTGTGCAAGATAGCTCATTGAGTACCCGAATAGTGTTGTCCAACCAAAATTCAGCTTGCTCGGCATCATCACTATCTGTAGCCTTAAATTCAGTAGCCCCATGTTTTCGAATTCTGTCAACTGGGGGCTTATTTGACCTTATTTGGTCAGATACAAGAGGTATGGTAGGTGCGGGGGCTGTGTTTGTCGGGAATGGAGGTTGTGGAACAGCCATATTAGTTCGAATGTATTGGTTGAACCAATCATTCATCACGCTATAGAAAGCTTGTCTAGCTTCATCATTCGGGTTACTAGCATTAGGTTGAGAGTCCGTCGGCGCTGTCCCTTGTGCGGGAGCAGGCGCTACACTCTCAAGATCATCAGCTACCGCTCGGTCGGGATCGGGATCCATTACTATAAATAAACACATTTGCAAATGTCAGAAATCACCACACTATCAAATAATCACATAAAATGGCATGTATAGCTAAACCCAACGCATTACGGTAGTCCTAGAATCGACTAGACCGTAGCTCTGATACCAATAAATTGTAACACCCCGTACCCAAGTCCGTCGCCGGAGTCGGACACGAGGGGTTTGCAGACTTAAATCACTTCTTTGCACAATCCATTTTAAATTTTCCAGGCAAGCTGGCTAACTGCGTCACTGTCACCTTAAAAATCATATCTTGAGTTTCACAGCTCAAAAATCAGTTTCGTGATTTTTCCATGAAACTAGACTCATATATGCATCTACAAATATTTTTCTAGAATTTTTGGTCAGGCCAATTAGTACAGTTTATTAGTCAAAATCTCCCATGTTATAGGGATCGACTACACTGACCTTTGCGCATTACGACTTGGATATCTCCCTGTACAGGGCTTCAATACTGATGCCGTTTGTTTCTATAGAAACTAGACTCAAAAATAAATCTATGCATATATGGAATGACTTCTAATTATCTTTGGTTAATTGATAATGAATTTCCAAAGTCGGAACAGGGAATCCAGAAACCGTTCTGGCCCTGTCTCACGAAAACCTGAATATCTCTTAACATACTGTTCATATGATCGTTTCATTACTTTCCTATGAAAATAGATTCATCAAGGTTCGTTTACATAATTTATTCACTATTTAATTCCATTCATACTATTTTTAGTGATTTTCCAAATCTACATCACTGCTGCTGTCAGCATCTGCCTTTAAGGTAGACTTTACCTATTTCATAGTTTCCATGATTCAACTAGCCCTTTTAGCATAAATAGCACAAATTATGATAGTGATTAACCATTCCCATGGCCAATCCTTGTTAAGCATATCCACACCTCTCAATAACCATATCCATACCAAATGATTATAACATTATGCTCAAACATATATAAGCCATTTTCGCATGGCTATCCAAAATTATACAAATCCAAAGGGTCCATGACCCACAACAAAAAGGGTAGTCCTATACATGCCATTTCAAAGTTCAACCAAAAGTGTACCAAAAGGGCCTTTGATAGTGTGGGCGACTTCGACTTCAAAATTCCCGAGTCCGATAGCTGAAGAACCAAAATCTATAAAACAGAGAATCAAAGAAACGGAGTAAGCATTAAATGCTTAGTAAGTTTTGAGCAAAGAATTTAGACACAACCAAAGTATAGCATTCATGTAGCTAAACAGATAATTTCATATGCAGAAATTTTCAATATCATACTTACTTCACATTACCAACCCTTATATTCATACACAAAGATCAACTTAGCCAAAGGCCAGTAGCTCATTTATCAACTGAGCGAATACTTATTTGTAAGGGCTCAACTAATTCAAAGCACATACGAAACATACCTCAATGTTGGGATGTTACAAGCGTATTAACTGAAATTTTTACAGCAAGATCGTTCATTCCAAAATCACGTACCTTCGGAATTTAACCGGATATAGCTACTCGTTCAAATGCCTTCGGGACATAGCCCGGTTATAGTAACTCGCACAAATGCCTTCGGGACTTAACCCGGATTTAGTAACTCGCACCAATGCCTTCGGGCTTAGCCCAGAATTAGTAACTCGCACAAATGCCTTCGAATCTTAGTCCGGATATGGTCACTTAGCACAAAGCCTTCAGGACTTAGCCCGGACATCATTCGAATAACCATGCACATTTAACAATAAATCATGACACATTCGTATTTCATTTTCATTAGCAAAACTCAAACACAAGACACTTATCACTCTTGCAATTTCGGTTCAATAGCCACACACAAAGAGCATGATTTTGATTTGCTTAAAACATGATCTAATCAAATCATAATTTAAGCTCTATTACTCAAGAACTTACCTCGGATGTTGTCGAACGATTTCGATGGCTATTCGACCACTTTTTCCTTCCCTTTATCAGATTTAGTTCCCCTTTGCTCTTGAGCTTAATTTAACAAATAAATTGATTTAATCATTTGAGCATCGAAAAGAGGAACTCAAGGTACTTAGCCCATATATAATTCATTAGACATCAAAGTCACATATGTACGGAATCATGAATCAAACTCAACACATTAGTTAGTATTCTCCTTAGCCGAATTTTCTAAGTCAAGATAAATCCTTCAATATGCTTACCTATGGCCGAACAAACACATCAACCTATGTACTCATTCATGTGGCCGAATATGCATGTTTATGTTGAGGCCAATTATATACTTAATACCACACACAAATGGCATACATTTTACTAACTAATGCATTACATATTATAACTCAATACGCATCCATCATTTACTCCATAACCGAAACACCATCATATGAAAATATATACCTTGAGATATTATATATGTCATGCCAATACATCATGTGCAAACATATATATATGTGTGTAAGAGCCGAATCACAAGGTTGATTATAACCAAACATAAACATAAATCCAAAACACAAATCTTACCTACCATGCAATAAGCATAAATCATACTTATGGATATACCATGGCCGAATACATCACAACACCTTACCATTTCAATTTTGATCATGGTTAAACAAAGAACTTAATGTCTCACTCAAAAATGCTAAAAGGAAAATCCAAGAGTTAATCAATCCACCATCACATGTATCATTAACAAGCTTCACATTTAGCATGCAATGACATTAACACAAAATCCACCTTGGCCGAATATCATCCCCATGACATAGCAAAGATTTGAACCATGGCTAATTAGAACTCAAGCTAGCAACTAAAAACATGCATGAATCTCATGGCACAACATTAACATGCCTTAATCTAGATACAAGTATGGCCGAACCTCCTCCTAATCCTCTTCCAAACCAAACATGAAGCAAGAACTCCTTCCTTCTTCCTTAGAATTTTCGGCCAAGGATGAACCAAAGGATGAACACTTTTTTTTTGTTTTCTTTTCTTCCACTCATGGCAATGGGGGGGAGACAATCACACACATTCTTTCCTTTTTTTCCATTTCTTTATTACCCATACTCCTTATTTTATTTTTCCTAACATACATCACTAACATAACATGTTTGTGACATGTTTCCACTCATAGCATGGCCGGCCACTAAGCTTAAATTTGGGTAAATTGACATGCAAACCCATCATTTTCACAACATGCATTAATAGGCCATTTCACATTTGCCTAGCACATTTCTAAATTTTCTCACATAAGTCCTATTTGATAAAATTCACTTACAATTGACAAAATTCAAACATGAAATTTTCACACATGCATATATACATATAATAAGCATCAAATATGACAGCTAATTATTTTTATGACTCGGTTTTGTGGCCCCGAAACCACTTCCCGACTAGGGTCACTTTAGGGCTGTCACAACACGACCATGCCAAACACCTGTGTGCTAGGTCGTATGGTTACTTAATTCAATTTGAAATTAGGTGCAGGTTTCAAACAGTCAAGACACACGCCCGTGTTCTAGGCCGTGTAGCACACAACTGTGTTCTAGGCCGTGTAGCACACACGGCTGAGACACATGCCCATGTCTCTGCTCGTGTACTTAATTCTGAGCATTTTGTTTTCTCAAATTCAAGGTGCAAGGTGCACACGGCCTAACTACACACCCATGCGTGTATCATACACTGTTTAGACACACGCTCGTGTGTCTACCTGTGTGGACAAAATAAATCCATTTCTAGTTTCATTTCTCACCTAAATTCACTCCAATGACTTGTACTTGAACTCACATCCATAAACCAACCAATTCAAGCATTCAAATTTAGCAAATTCCATCATTCATATGGCACATCATTACATGCATACATGTTCACAATCTTACCTTAGTTTAGTCCACATGTTAGACATAATTTGATCAACTACTTAACATTTTGAAACTACCATAGTATGACATTACAAGTACATCGAAACATGTCATTACTAGCCATTCCAATGGCTACGTTACAAACATCATTATCATTTACATGCCAATATGGCCAATATAACCTATACATGCCATTACAACCATAATGGACTTACCAAATTGTGCCAACATGGTCCGATGGATAGTGTGAGTGATCTTTGCCAAGCTTTGTAACAACCCTATCCTGCAACCGTCGTCGGAATAGGTAAAGGGCATTATTAGACAGACAGAACATCATAGATATCACATAATAATTATGCATAAGCAAATCAACAATTCATCCCTTATAGAGGTCTCCCAGACCTAAGACATACTTTTAGAAAAGGTCGGGACTGAACCGAGTACATTCAAAATTTTCAGAACATAAATTTTTTTCCAATTCTGTTGAGGTCACACGCCTGTGTGACCAGGCCGTGTACCTTACACGAGCACCAGACACACCCATCTGATCCAGCCATGGCAAAACATAGTATATGTATTGACTTTTACACACGGCCAACAGACATGGCCGTGTGATACTTAGCTAGCTACTGACTTAAGTCCACAGCCATATGACACACCCATGTGTCTTAACCGTGTGGTCTTAAGAGGTTACTACTTTGCATACACGGCCACAAGGCACGCCCATGTTCACTGACCGTATGGTACAATACGGGCTTGGTTTAAGCCAACTTGCCACCCCTTTTTCGGTCTTTCCTACAAGCAATATTAAACAACATTTATACTAAAATTTTAAGCCAATTCCATGCTCAAAACATGCTTAAACTTACCATTTCCTCAACTTGGCATATTTCAAAATGGCCACCACATACAAGGCCATATAACCATTACAAGTATACACAATTTGGCATTACAAACCATTTACCAAAACTAAGCACGAACATACCATTTGCTACCTAACTCTCATGGCATAACATATATACATCTCAAAGCTTAAATACATAGACATTCTGGCCTATACATGCCATACATAAAAATATTTACACTTTCAAAAGTACCAAAATGAGTTCAATAGTATGGTGACAATCCCCAACTATCCCTGAGCCTTCAGTAGCTACGATAACTGTATTAGACAGAAATCACAGAGAGTAAGCTACAAAGAGCTTAGTAAGCCAAATACAATTGGTTTAACTATTAAATTATATAAAATAAAAGTCAATGGCAAGAACTCATAGCCATTTCACAGAGTAATTCATGAGCCTAACTATGCTCATTTGCTTGTATACATGTCATGTTTCATCTTCAATGATTTCGTACATACTTCACATTCATTATTTCACAGAAATAGAGTCTTTCATATTTAGAAAGTTAGTACGATACAAACGTACCTGTATAGATTATACATTTCATATATTCATTCCTATATCTCGTACTCTATCATCAAACGGTTTAGAAATGATACAGATACCCATAAATGAGTACAATGCCGACGTCCCAGACGTGGTCTTACTTGTAATTTAGATCGATACTTCTGTCCTAGATAGGGTCATACACGAAATCAAATACTGTGCCTATGTCACAGACATCGTCTTACACATAAATCTCAAATCGAGGCCTGTGTCCCAAACATGGTCTTACACGATATCTCAGATTAATGTCAACGTTCTTTTAGAAACATATAGAGCTTTTTAGATACTAGCATATTATCGGAGTTTACTCGAAATTTATTCATCAGGCTCTCAAGGCCGTCCAACATAGATTACATTTTGTATGTGCAGAATTTAGTCAATTTATCACGTAACTGTATTTTGACTTACCTCGTACGTATTTCGGACGGAAACGAGTCGACTATTCGACTATTTTGGACTTCCCTCGATCTAAGTCCGATTTCCTTTGTTCTTGATCTAATACAATTCAAATTCAACCATTCAATCGTTCATTTCATTCAATTCAATACATATACACACATTTAGGGCACTTTGCATTTTAGCCCTTACATTTTCACACTTTGACAATTTAGTCCATTTTTCACAAAATCACAAATATGCAAAAATTCACCAAGACTATAGCTTGGCCGAATATACATAGCTTCCATACAATCCCAAATAACACATTTAATTCACAATTTAGTCCTCCAAAACCTCATTTTCAAAAATTAGCCCAAATATCTCTATTCCATCAAAAATTCAAGAACAAAGCATGATAATCTCACATATATCTTTCATAATCCATATAAAAACATTACAGAGCTCATGTAATCATCAATGGCTCATTTCATAATCTTCAACAGAAACTAAAATTTAGACATGGGTTTTGAAGAACACAAAGCAACGATCACAGAAACATAGAAATTATCAAAAACAGACCAAAATACATACCTTAATCAACCAAATCAATGGCCGAACCCTAAGGTGGTCTTCTTCTTTCTATTTTCTTGATATAATCAGCTATATGCAATAATGGCCAATTTCATGTTTTCATTTTATTAAACAACATATAATAAACCTTTTACTAAAATACCCTTGTATTTAAACATTAATAAATCATTTACTAATGTCCAACAAAGTCATTTAATACATTACATGGTCAAATAACCACATAAGGACCTATTAGGCCAAAGCCATTTCAAATACATACATTAAACATGTAGCATGCTAATTTCACCTTTTGTACGATTAAATCCATTTTCATAATTAAGCACAGAAACAAACAAATTAAATCACAGAAACTTCGCAAATAAAAATTCACATATCGTAGACATAGAAAATAATATTAAAATATTTTTTAAAATCGGTTACGTGGTCTCGAAACCACTATTCCAACTAGGGTCTAAATCGGACTGTTACAACTCTCCCCCCTTAGGGATTTTCATCCCCGAAAGTCTTACCATTAAACAGATTCGGATATTATTGTCTCATAGCATCTTCAGACTCCCACGTGGCCTCTTCAACACCGTGTTGATGCCACATCACCTTAACTAATGGAATTTTTTTTATTTCCCAACTCTTTAACCTCGCGAGCTAAAATACAGATCAGCTTTTTTTCATAAGTCATATCAGATTGGATTTCAATATCAGGCGGAGAAATTATATGTGAAGGATCGGATTTGTATCATCGAAGCATCGATACATGAAACACGTTATGTATCTTTTCTAACTTAGACATAGCCTCAATCTGTAAGCAACTGGCCCAACTCGCTCGATGATTTCATACGGTCCGATAAGCCTCGAACTCAACTCGCCCTTTTTACCAAATCGGAACAGTTTCTTCCACGGAGATACTTTTAGAAACACTTTATCACCGATCTCAAATTCGATATCTTTTCGTTTTAAATCCGCATAAGATTTCTGACCATCAGAGGCAGCTTTCAGACTATCTCGGATTACTTTCACTTTCTGTTCTGTTTCTTTTATCAGATCAATACTGTAATTCTTATTCTCACTGAGCTCAGACCAGTATAACGGAGTTCTACACTTTCTACCATATAACGCTTCATACGGTGCCATTTTAATACTCGATTGAAAACTATTCTTATAAGCGAATTCAATCAAAGGTAGATATTGTTCCCACATACCTTCAAACTCAAGAATGCAACATATCAACAAATCCTCGAGTATCTAAATAATCAGTTCAGATTGACCATCTGTTTGCGGATGAAAAGCAGTGCTAAAATGCAATTTAGTACCCAGAGCATCTTGCAATTTCTTCCAGAAATGCGAAGTCTGTAATGCCCCCGTACCCGAGAATGTCACTAGAGTCGAGTATGATGTGTTAACGAACTTAATTCATTAATTAAGTAGCTCAAATAATTTATTTTTAAAATTTCCAGACAAGCTGGCCAACTGCATTACAGTCGCTTAAAAATTCATATCTCAAGTTCCAAAACTCGAAATTAAGATCTGTAAATTTTCCCTGAAACTAGACTCATATATATATATATATCTAATAATGTTTTTATAGAATTTTTGGTCTAGCCAATTAGTACATTTTATTAGTTAAAGTCTCCCCTATTTTAGGGTTCAACTACTCTGACCCCTGTGTATTACGAACCACTACTCTCTTTGTACAGAACTAAAAAGACTATCTCGTTTGTTTCTGTTAAAACTAGACTCAATAAGGAATCTGTACATATAAAGTATGACCTCTAATTGTTTTTGTAAAATTTTTAGTGAATTTCCAAAGTCAGAACAGGGGATTCAGAAATCGCTCTGAACCTGTTTCACAAAAATTTAAATATCTCACAAAATATAACTCATTTACCTATTTTGTTCCATCCATATGAAAATAGACTCATCAGGCTTCAATTTCATAACTTATTCATCATTTAATTCCATTTCTTACTATTTTTAGTGATTTTTCAAATTCACGTCACTACTGCTGTCTGATTCTGATTTGTGACCAATTTTACCTTTCCAAGGATTTTCATGGTTTAGTTAAGACATAAAGCATACATGTTATCATATATAAACTTAATTAGTCATTCCAACAGCTAATCATTTACAAACCCTTTTCTTACTAAACCATAACCATATCATGTGATCATTTACACAAAGTGAGTATAGTGCTATAGATGCCACATTTAAAATATACAAGCCATTTTACCAATTTAGGTCTTTGGATAGTGTGAACGAGCCTTTGACCTATCCCGATACTCAAGCTGGCTTGTCAAAACTACAATGAATGAAAAGGAGGGAGTAAGCATAAATGCTTAGTAAGTTCACATGCAAATAACAAGTAACATAATCATGCCATTCAACATAAACATTATTTGCATAAACAACACCAAAACATTCATGTTACATTTGCATTTAATATCTTACTACAATTTCATCATACTAAGTTCTCAACCCGAGGGTTTAAACACATACCTGTCAAATTTTCTTATTCATCACACTTACCAACATGTCACCTTCGTATTAGGCATTCTCCTTATTCTATTAGAGATCTCCCGTTGAACGCATCGGAATATGATTTTGGATACACGAATAATGTGCACATAAGTGCTATACTCATAGCTAAATAAGGTCAATAGCTTTCGAAATCTATGTAGCCAAGCTACCATGTAACCCGCCCATAAATGAACTCGGACTCAACTCAACAAGCTCGGGCGTTCGCATCCATAAGTGAACTCGGACTCAACTCAATGAGTTCGGATGCCTAGTTACATCTCACGAACTCGGACTCAACTCAACGAGTTCGGAACTCAACCATCCTAGTGACATGTCACTTGTACCCTAATCTGTTCCCAAGGTTCAAATAGGATTCTTTTCAATCACACATTTCGATCGCCTTCTTCGGAATATAGAAATCGATACTTGCTAACGTCTCATACTTATCAAGTTGTTCACATAATTTGCATATCACCAAAAAATAATTTACAAAACATCATATTTCATGATAATAAGTATCATGTCATATAAATAACATTAAATCACTTAAAATAAAAATTATGTTACCTTATTTACACATGAACTTACCTCTATACAAAATATTAGCAATCGAGCCTATTCCTCGTAAACTTTGTTTTTCCCTCGATCGCGACTTGAATCTCGTTTCTCTTGATCTATAATGCCAAATTAATTTATTTAATACATACATTCATCAAAACAGCCCCTAATACGAACTTTGGAAAAATTACCAGTTTGCCCCTAAACTTTCACATATTTGCACTTTTGCCCCAAGGCTCATAAATTAAACCTCATCCTATTTTGTTATGTTTAATGACATGCTGATCATTTTTCTCTTCTATGGCAACATCAAATTCACACTATAACATGTACTTATGACTATTAGGTATTTTTACCGATTAAGCCCTTTTACCCGTTTTCACTTGAAACCGAGTAGCACAAGTTGTCTAACATAATTTAAAACCTCATATTCTATCATAAAACACCAAAATACACAAATTTCACCTATGGGTATTTTTCCAAATATGAATCCTAAGTTTACTTATTGTTAGCATAAGCTGAATCGAGCTATTGGGATTCCAAAAACGTAAAGAACATTAAAAACGGGGCTTGGAATCTCTTAATATGGAGGTTGGAAGCTTGAAACAAACCCTAGCTATGGAGAACCCTTGAAATTTTGGCCTAATGAAGAAGATGGGCAAAAATTGGCTTTTAATTTTGTTTTTAATTCATTTTAACAACTAAATGACCAAAATGCCCTTAATTAAAAACTATGGTGTTTTACCTTCCTTTAGGTATTTTTGTCCAAACTAATATAATGATCTAATTACTATCCAAGGGCCTCCACTTTAAAAACCCATTACTCACAAGTACTTAATACCTTTGTGAACTAAAACACACATTTTACAACTTTTGCAATTTAGTCCTAAATATCAAATTGGACCCTCTATCGATAAAATTTCTAAACGAAATTTTCATACAATCATGCAATCATGCCATAAACCTTAAAATTATAATAAAATAAATTTTTCTACCTCAGATTTGTGGTCACAAAACCACTATTCCGATTAGGCCCTAATTCGGGATATTACAAAGTGAATCGCGGATCTCTATCAGACACAATGGATATAGGCACACCGTGCAATCTCACAATATCAGAAATATATATCTCAGCTAATTTATCGAGTGAGTAATCAAATTGAATCGGAATAAAATGAGCTGATTTCGTCAAACGATCAACTACAACCCAAATTGCGTCTTTCTTTCTCGGAGACAGGGGCAAACCCGAAACAAAATCCATGGTTACTCGATCCCACCTCCACTTAGGTATCATAATCGGTTGTAACAAACCAAATGGCACCTGATGCTCAGATTTAACTTGCTGACAGATTAAACATCTCGAAACAAAGTCAGAAATATCTCTTTTCATTCCCGGCCACCAGTATAGTTGTTTCAAATTGTTATACATTTTCGTACTTCCCGGATGTACAGAAAATCTACTACTGTGAGCTTCACTTAAAATCGTCCGAATTAACTCCGAATTTCTCATAACACAAAGTCTATTTCTGAATCTCAAACAATCATCAACATCCACTCGAAATTCAGAATCACACTGAGCTCCTTTTGCTATTAATTCATTATCAACCTTCTGAGCTTCGATAATCTATTGTAAGAACAAGGGTCTTGCTTTTAATTCAGCTAAAACTGAACCATCATCAGACAGAACCAAATGAACATTCATCACACACAAAGCAAACAATGATTTTTGACTCAGGGCATCAGTAACAACATTTGCTTTACCTAGATGATAATCTATCACAAGTTCGTAGTCTTTTAGCAATTCTAACCATCTTCTCTATCACAGATTCAAATCTTTTTGCGTCATTAAATACTTTAAAATTTTATGATCAGAAAACACGTGACATTTCTCACCAAACAGATAGTGACGCTAGATCTTCAAGGCAAACACAATAGCAGCTAACTCGTGGTCGTAATTTGGATAGTTCTTTCCATGCGGCTTTAGTTGTCTCGAGGCATAAGCTATAACATTTCCTTCTTGCATTAGAACACAACCCTGACCAATCAACGAAGCATCACTATAAATCACAAATTCTTTACCCGATTCAGGTTGTACTAAAACTGGAGCTTCAGTCAATAAAGCTTTCAACTGATCAAAGCTGTTCTGACACTTTTCAGACCACTCAAACTTCACAGTTTTCTCAACGGAGTCGCAATCATCGAGAAACCTTTTACGAGTCTTCTATAGTAACCAGCAAGTCCCAGAAAGCTACGGACTTCGGATACATTCCTCAGAGGTTTCCAATCTAGAATAGCAGAAATTTTGTTCGGATCAACTTGGATACTAGAGGCTGATACAATATGACCCAAGAAACCAACTTCTCGCAACCAGAATTCACATTTACTGAACTTTGCATACAACTATTTATCTCGCAGAGTCTGTAGCACTATTCTTAGATGTTCGACATGCTCAGATTCATCACGTGAATAAACCAATATGTCATCAATGAATACAACAACAAATTGATCTAGATACAATCTGAAAATTCTATTCATTAAATCCATAAAGATAGCAGGTGCATTCGTTAATCCAAAAGGTATAACTAAAAATTCATAATGCCCGTACCTCGTTCTGAAAGTAGTTTTCGAAATATCAGATTCTTTTACTCGCAACTGATAGTAACCCGATCTCAGATCTATCTTTGAAAACACAGTAGCGCCATTCAACTGATTGAATAAGTCATCAATTCTGGGCAAAGGATATTTGTTCTTTATAGTCACTTTGTTAAGCTGACGGTAATCAATACACATTCTCATTATGCCATCTTTCTTTTTCACAAATAGAACATGAGCACCCCATGGTGAAAAGCTCGGTTTAGCAAATCCTCGATTGGTCAATTCTTGCAATTGAGATTTTAATTCCTTTAACTCGGTCAGAGCCATTCTATACGGAGCTATCGAAATTAGAGTAGTACCAGGTACTAATTCAATGCCAAAACTCGACTTCTCGAATCAGAGGCAAACCCGGTAGTTCTTCAGGAAACACATCAGAGAGTTCACAGACAACAGACACAGATTCAACTTTCTTATCATTCACTTTCGAGTCTAACACATAAGCTAAGTAGGCTTCACAGCCTTTCTTCACATATTTCCGTGCTTTCATTGCAGATATCACAGCTAGTAGTCCATTCAGATCACTAGACTCAATTCGAATTATCTCATCATTCTTACACCTTAAATCAATGACTTTTCGTTTGCAATTCACAATAACATCATGCAAAGTTAACCAGTCCATTCCCAGAATTATATCAAATTCGTCGAAAGGCAAAAGCATCAGATCAGCAGGAAAACAAATATCTCGAATCAATAACGGGCAATTCTTGCAGACTTTATCAACCAAGACACTTTTGCCTAAGGGGTTCGATACTCTAATTACGAATTCAGTAAACTCTACAGGCAAAGTCTTACAGTGCATTAAATTCATACAGATATAAGAATGCGTTGATCCAGGGTCTATCAATGCAATCACAGAAGTATCATAAAGAGTAAAAGTACCAGTAATTATGCCTGCAGACTAGGCTTCCTCACGAGCTCGGATAGCATAAGCTTTGACAGGTGCTCTAGCCTCAGATCTAACAACAGTATCCCTAGTAGCTCTTTGACCACCACTTGCATTTCCCATATTTCTGGAAGGTCTACCTCTAGCTGAGGTGTTGCTCGATCTCAAATTCTGTACATTCTCTTGCTCAACAGGTTCAGAACAATCTCTTACAAAATGGTCCAGAGATCCACATCGAAAACAGGCTTGGTTGTTCAATCTACAATTTCCCGGATGTCTTTTACCATAGTGTTTACACTCAGGTTTCTCAGATCAGACATTCCCAACACTTGCAACAGAAGTAACAGGAGCTCTAAAATTCGAATGTGATTTAGCTCGATCTCGAATCGAATGTCCTACATCAGCCTTTGAACGACTATGATCATTCAGAATTTCTTTGACACAGACTGAAATGATCTACTCGAAGATCTCTTTCTAAAATCTCTAGCTTCAGAATCAACTTTTCTTTTCTCTTTACTTAATTCTTCAGCTTTACAAGCTCGTTAAACGAGCACTACCATTTCTTTAATCTCCAAAATCCCAACTAACAGACGGATACCCTCACTTAATTCATCTTCAATCCTTTTGCACATTATTGCTTCATTTGACACACATTCTAGAGCATACCGGCTCAATCTCACAAATTCACGTTCGTATTCAGTAACAGACAATACGGCCTTGTTTAAGCTCGAGAAACTCTTTACATTTCTGATCGATGAATCTCTGACTAATGTATTTCTTCCTAAATTTAGCTTGGAAGAAATCCCAAGTAACCCATTCACTCAGAGTTGCAGATATTAAAGTTTTCCACCAATAGTACGCCTATCTCTCAGAAGTGAAACAACACATTTTACACAGTCCTTAGGATTCAGAGACATTTCATCAAATACTCGTATTGTATTCTCTAACCAGAATTCAGCTCTTTCAGCATCATCATTCATTGTAGCTCGAAACTCTTCAACCCCTTACTTTCTAATCTTATCAACTAGTGGTCTATTTAACTGAACCGATTCACTAAGGGCATAACAGGAATTTAAGAAGGATTAACCGGGGGTGGAGGTTGTTGTACAGCCGGATTGGTTCTAATGTATTGGGTGAACCATTCATTCATCATCTGATAGAAGGCTTGTTTAGCCTCATCAACACGGCTACTCGTAGCCGGTCAAGAATCAGCTTGCACCGTCCCTTGCGTGGGAGCAGGCGCATTGCTTTCAACATCGTAATCTATAGCTCTATTGAGATCCATTTGCTATATAAAAGCACAATTCAATGTCAGAATTCATCACAATATCGCAGTTTCAGATATATAGAATGTATAGCTAGACTCACATACTCTATGGTAGTCCTAGAACCGACTAAACCATAGCTCTGATACCAATAAAATGTAACACCCCTATCCTGCAACCGTCGCCGGAATAGGTAATGGGCATTACTAGACAGACAGAACATCACAGATATCACATAATAATTATGCATAAGAAAGTCAACAATTCATCCCTTATGGAGGTCTCCAAGACCTAAGACATACTTTTAGAAAAGGTCGGGATTAAACCGAGCATATTCAAAATTTTCAAATTTTTCAGAACTTAAAAATTTCTTTCCAATTCTGTTGAGGTCACATGCCCGTGTGACCAGGCCGTGTGCCTTACACGAGCACCAGACACACCCATGTGATCCAACCGTCCCAAAACAAAGTATGTATACTGATTTTTACACACGAACAACAGACACGGCCGTGTGTCATGGCTGTGTGATACTTAGCTAGCTACTAACTTAAGCCCACGGCCATATTACATGCCCATGTGTCTTAATCGTGTGGTTTTAAGAGGTTACTGCTTTCCATACACAACCACAAGGCACGCCCGTGTTCACTGACCGTGTGGCACAATTGTAACATCCTAATTTTCGGATTTATTCGCAGTTTTCAATATTTTGTAAAGATTTTAAAATTTTGTATTTGGATGTGAAATTAATATTTTTAGTAGGTAAATGGGCTTATAGGAGGCCCATGAGTTGGCCAAAACCCAGTTGAATTTTTGAATTGTTGGACTTAGGAGTTAGGGGTTCTGGCTAGATGGCCCTTGTATAGAGATATGGGCAAATTGCATCACAAAAAGAGCCTTAGTAAAGTGGCAAGGGTGACGCCATTAGGCTCCTAAAAAGATGGCGTGTGGAGCATTGGGGAAAGCATGGGATCGATTCCCTGTGTTGACAAATAGATGCATTTATTTTTAAGTGCTGGAGGGGTAAGTGTTGGAGTCTAGGTGGATTCTGCTAGAGGAGAGTTTGAATCAGTCTAAACGCTTGGATTAAGGAGTGATAAGGGGAGAGATTTAAGGGATTGGGAGAGAGGCTAGGAGTTGGCCGAATTTTGGGAATTGAAGAGGGAAAAATCGGCAGAAGGTTATGAGGTTAGTATTTCGACACCTAGGGTATTGAGTGGTGCCGTTCTTTTCTGCTCAGACATCACAAGGTTTTTCTTTTCTCTCTTCTTCCTCTCTAGCCAAAACTACCACTTCCCCTATTCTTCTTTTTTTATTTTTCTTCTTCAAAACCATTCCTCAATTCTGCTGTTCATCGATACTTTTGCCGAATCCATAAAAGCCGAAATCTTGAACACACATTACTGGTACCGATTTCTTCAAAGCCAAACCCTTTAACATTGTGTTTCCATTAATCAACGTTTATTCTTTCTAAACTCTAGAGACCTGTCGACAATTCTATATCCAGGTTATAGTTTCATATTGTCATCTCCTTCAGCACCAAAAGCCGAAAAACCATAGATTTGGGGCTTATAGCTGAAACTTCAAAACTCCGAGAGTCGAGTTCTACCGTCGTTTGAAAGATAAATCTGCACCAGATTGCGTGGAGATCAAAAAGGAGTAAGGGGTAAGTGTTCATCATCTCAGATCTGGTCCTATTTTACAAAGTTAGGAAAAGCTGAAGTCCCTAAAATCTAGGGAGGCTTTCGATTTGGGCATGTGGCTCTAAGGGTTTTTAACTGACGTTTTCTATCAATGATTAGTGTCTTCTTAAGTGTTGGATTGAAGGCGTGGGTTGTTGGAGCAATCGGATTCGGATCTAGCTATCGATTTTGGCAAAAAGGTAAAGTTTCAAAGGCTTTTAGGGACATGGTTCGGTCTTGGATGAGTAAGTGTTGGGGTTTAGTGATTATGGTTTGTAAATAAGAACTGTGCTAATCAATTGTAGGACATCGAAAGAGATCTCAGTAGAAGTCATCGCGAATCAGGTGTGTACCGAACACCCTTTCTTAGTTCAATTCGACAAAAGTCAAAATACCGAAATTCCGGCATTTCATGGGCTTGTGAGTATGCGAATGCTCTTAAGACGTAGAGTAATTGTTAGATCTAGCACTGCAAGGTGGTAAGTAAGTTTGTGTGACGTCTTAACGTACTTCAAAAAAAGAGGGCCTCGATGGGCCAAAACTGGGCCCAATGGGCTCACAGACCAATATGGGTAAGAGATGGGCAAATTAGCCTGTTAGTTAGATGGTGGAACCAAGCTGTATAAAACTGTTGAAAATTACTGAAGTAGCTTGTGTAGTTGCTAAGTTACGAAAATTACCCCTAAAGAGCAAAATTACGGATATAACCCTAGGGTTTAAATTGGCTAAACTGCATGATTGATTAATACTGTATTTTACATGATATGCTTTTATTAATATCTGTTGCATGGGATTGGGGTATTGATGGAGGAAGTATTGAAAGTGGTTCATCCACGTACTGGAGGCTTTGCCTCAACTTACTGATATTTGAGCAGCGTTGCTGCAACTGTGGAGTGTAGGGCTGGGTGGGTTGAGATATTCCCCACATGGAGTGTAGGGCTGGTACGGGTGCAGTGTAGCGGTTGGAGGGTTGAGTAGTCTCCCCAGATGGGTTTGCATGCATTACTACTATTGTTACCTATGTTACTGAACTGGGCCTATGGGCCACACTGTTATGTAAAAAGGGGCTAAGGCCTTGCTACTGTATTCTGAAAAGGGTTTCAGTCCACTGTGTACTGTTATCTGAATAGGGCTTAGGCCCAATGGGCTCGAGCTGATTTGGGCTTTGGATGGGTTTCTGTATGCACTAAGTTTCCCAAATTCACCCTTTCCTCTTCCATCCTTGCAGGTGAGCCCTAGTTGGTTGACTTGGAGCTGGGCGGGATTCAGAGTGGCCATGAAGATTGATTGCCGGATTTAATAAGTTTAGCATTTAATTTCGATTATTTTTATTATGCTTAAAGTTGTAATAAGGCCGCTCTTTTTAATTAATTTTATTTTGGGGATTATTAAACTGGTTAGCACTAGGGTTCGTTTTATAAAAACTACTTGTTTTTAAAAGATCACGCTGACGCGCAAAGTTTCCGCAAAGTAAATGTTTTTCCAAGAAAATAAATATTTTAAGCAGACTTAAACTTGTTTTAATGTTCGTAGAACGTAACCTGCTTAAAGTGTGGCAATGGATGTGTGCATGTCTAGGATTGGATCCGAGAAGAGCTTGGTACTTAAGCGGTCCCATAAGACTCACCTCCTCTTTTCTGGCTTCCTACCTGGTGCACAGCTTCCATTCACTTTAACTTAAAACAAGAACAGATTTTTGCTAAACTCTAAACAAAGAATTTAGATAAACACATGTTTTTGAAACATCTCCATGTGACATACTAAATTCGGCCGTAACGTCTGGGCCGGGTTTGGGGTGTTACATTTAGTGGTATCAGAGCCTGGTTGCAACAACTCGGCTGTGGATCGGGTCCGAAAATCTTTTCAAAAAAAAAGTTTTTCTATAAGTTTTCGAAGATGTTCAAAGTTTTTCTATTGTTAAACGGGGTTAAATCAAGAGTTTTTGTTTTCAAATCAAATCTTTCTATTTTCGGTAAACGAAAACATGAGTATTTTAAAAAAAAATTTAATGGACTGATAAGGAAGTGGCACACTGAATCCCCGGCACCAAGTCTGTAAGTGTTCTTTTTCTGCTTTAAATATTTATATGGAACTAGACTGGAAATAATACTGTAGATAGTACTGAGCCTTAGAGATAGTGCTATTGATAATGTAGTATTAGGGATACAAAACTGGGACCGTAGCTAAATTGTGATTGCGCAAAAATAACTCTGAAACTCTATCTGTTCATAAGACATTCTGTAATAAACATTGAAACCAGTAAACTAATGTCATAAAACTCGTAAACAGATAAATCGTTATGAGTACAAGGGGTACTTGGGGAAGAGGCCGTGGTCGAGGCCGAGGTAGCACCCAAGCTGGATCTGCGTCATCTGAACACATACCAGCTGGCGAGGCACGTCCACCACTGGTTAATGAAAATGAGACATATGACCGGGCCGCAAAGGATGACGCTTTGTCTCAGGCCATGTTGAGGGTTTTGGAAAGGGTGGCCGGAGCTAACATCGGGCCCATGAATAGGGGGTCCATTTCTGAACGATTTCGAGCCAATGAAGCTGAGATTTTTAGGGGCGTATCTGGAGTGGCCCCGAATGTGGCTGAGTACTGGTTGGAAGCCACAGAGCGGATCATGGATGACCTAGACTGCTCAGTAGAACAGAAGTTCAAAGGGGCAGTGTCGTTGCTGCGGGATGAAGCGTATCAGTGGTGGATTACTATGAGAGAGGGTACCCCAGCTGAGAGGGTAACATGGGAGCTGTTCAAACAGACTTTTAAGGCAAACTATGTTGGAGCTAGCTATGTGGATGCACGCAGAAAGGAGTTCTTGAATCTGACTCAGGGAAATAAGACCATTGCTGAATATGAGGCGGAGTTTCTACGATTGAGTCGGTATGCTAATGGCATCGTTTCCACCGAATACGAGTGCAGCGTTTGTTTTGAGGATGGCCTCAGAGATGAGTTAAGGGTGCTCATAGCTCCGTAGAGAGAGCGAGATTTCGCTGCACTGGTAGAGAAGGCTAAGATAGCCGAGGAGGTGAAGCAAACCGAACGGAAGAATCGTGATAGGGACTGAAATCGGTTCAGGAGGGATGCTGGACCAGCGGGTGCTGCAAATCGAAATGTTAAGAGAGCTAGGATGGAGGAACCGGTTCGAGCAGTTCCGGTGAACACAAGTAGACCGCAGGCTTGTGGGGATTGCGGCAGAATGCATCAAGGAGAGTGCTGGAAGCGTTCTGGGGCTTGTCTTCGTTGTGGGTCTAAGGAGCATAGGATTAAGGATTGTCCTAGGAGGGCCACTCAGGCTCAGGGGACCGAACAAGGGGCTGTGTGTAACACCCCGAACCCGAAACCGACACCGGAGTCGAACACGAGGTGTTAACTGGCTTTAACCCCTTATAAAATTTATTTTCCAGACACAGCCCAATCTGTGTACCAGTCGTTTTAAAAATCATATCTTGAGTTTCGTAACTCGAAAATCAGTTTCGTGATTTTTTCCCAGAAACTAGACTCATGTGCCCATCTATGTATTTTTTTCTAGAATTTTTGGTCGGGCCAATTGGTACAGTTTATTAGTCGAAGTCTCCCATGTTGCAGGGGTCGACTACACTGACCTTTTCCCATTACGAATTGGATATCTCCCTGCACGGGGCTTCAATACTGATACCGTTTGTTTCTATGAAAACTAGACTCAGAGAGGAATCTGTACATATATGGTACGACCCCTAATTATCTCTGGTTAATTTATTATGAATTTCCAAATTCGGAGCAGGGAATCCAGAAACCGTTCTGGCCCTGTCCCACAAAAATCTGATTATCTCTTAATATACTGCCCATATGATCTTTTCGTTACTTCCTCATGAAAGCAGACTCATCGAGCTTCGATTACATAATTTATTCATCAATTAATTCCACTCCTACTATTTTTAGTGATTTTTCAATCTCATGACACTGCTGCTGCCAGCATCTGTTACGAAAGTAACTAGGTCCATTTCATGCCTACCCTTGATCCAACTCAATCGAACATTCGTGCCATTTTCACATGGCTTAAAGTTTACATGCCAATATTCAAACACAACGTACTAGCTTATACATGCCAAAATGTTCTTCTAAGCCAACTAAGAAGAAAGTACCAAAACTTGCTATCCGGTGTGATGACTTCGATGACGGCCCGACCACGCAAAAATAGATGAGTCCAAGCAACCTATAATGGGTGACAAGGAAACACCGAGTGAGTTTATAACTCAGTAAGTCATAAGCTATGCACTACCATCCATCAATAACATTATCACAAGAGAAAACAAAATGGAACGAGGCTAATTACTCCATCCATTCCGAACCATACCATAGTTCCTCCAACCTATCAATTCAATTTCATATCAATTCATGCATTCACATTCCATATACTCATCAATAGGACATTGAAGCATTTTCATAAATCAATTTATTTTCGTTACAATCAAACGACTAAACGGCCTTTCACCCATCCTACGATAAATTTTATGTACGTGACTTCAAGTATATTTGTCACATAGGTTCAAACTTACCGAGCTCAACACCAAGTATAAGCATAGCACCTATTAGCCATGTACTCAAGACACTTACCCGATCCGCTGTCCGCGATCGACTCAATAGTGTCACACACATAGTGTCCATAATGATTCACGAATGTATATCGAGTCCGCACACTCAGTGCTATATAATCAACTCGCACACTTAGTGCTACATAATCAAATCGCACACTTAGTGCTACATAGTCAAACTCGCACACTTAGTGCCGCATGGTCAATTCGCACACTTAGTGCATCATATTCATTTCGCACACTTAGTGCAACATAGTCAAATCGCACACTTAGTGCTGTACAATTTAATCCCGCGCACTTAGCGCCAATCTCATGGTCATAAATGGTTATCCCGCACGTTTAGTGCCGAGATCAACAACTCAGTACATCTTACCTCTTTTCTTTCATTCAACAATTTCATCATCACATACGTACATGCACATATATATATATATATATGTATATTTATTCATTCCATTCAGCATCAATACATAAACATTATGACCATTGAAATAATACCAACTACATGCTTAATGACTTACCTCGTGTTGGGTAAGACGGTTCCAACTCGACTACTCGATAACCTTTTCTTTGCCTTTGCTCGATTCACCTCCTTTAACTCCTTGAGCCAAATCAATAATTTAAAATAGTCATTAATCGACTATTCAAGTATTACTTTCAGAATAATATATATATTGATTTGACTTTCACACACATAGCTTATAGTAAGCTTTATAATAGTCAATAAATAACTCATTGGCAAATTTTCATTAATGTTTACAACAAAATCACATATTCACTACGAGCTGTTTTCCCGAGCAGTAGTCGCTAAATTGTTTATAACTGGAGCTACAAAACTCCAAATCACTAGCCGTTAATTTTCCCTGAATATAGACTCGTATATCTTCCATCCATAAAATTTCCAGAATTTTTGGCTTGGCCAATCAATACCAGATTTTTCTTAAAGTTTCCCCTGTTTCACTGTTTGACTATTCTGACCACTCTTCACTACGAATCAAATTTCTCATTTTACAGAATTCAAAATGTGTTGTATTTGATCTCATTTGAAACTAGACTCATTAAGGAGTCTAATCATATAAATTTTATCTTATAATCATTTTTGTACAATTTATAATGATTTTCTAAAAACAGAACAGGGAATCTAGTAGTCATTTTGACTCAGCCCCACAATACTTCAAATATCTCAAGATCGGTAACTCTTTTGTTTTCATAGTTTCTTTTGTAAGAAAATAGACTCTTCAAGCTTTAATGGCATAATTCACTCAGCTTCTAATTCAACTCCTACAAATTATGGCGATTTTCCAAAATCACCTTACTGCTGCTGTCCCCAAACAGATTATTACCGAATCAAATACTAACATTAGTATTGCACCTTAATAGCTAGCTTGCCAAGCCTTAATTTAACATATTTTCATTCAATTTGGACTAATAACGCATAAATGGGTAAATTACATTTTTACCCCTAATATTTCGCACTTTCACAATTTAGTCTTTATTCCACAAAACACAAAATACACAAAGTTTGGTCACACTCCTTAAGGGCCGAATCTTCCTAGTGCCCATATAAGTCCATTCATCTCATTTATTTCACCTTTGAGTCCTTCAAAAATTTGTTTTTGTAATTTAGCCCTAACTACTCAAAATCACCAAAAACTTCAACACAAAACATATTAATCTTTAACATATCTTTCACTTTTCATCAACAACTATCGAAAAGCTCAAGCACTCATCAATGGCAAAACACAAAATCATCATCAATCCACAAAATTGAACCATGGGTTTTTAGAACTCAAGTCAACTACTAAAACATGCATGCATCTCAAGAACAACATCAAACATACCTTAGTCTAGCAAACCACCATAGCCGATTTTCTCAAGCTCTTCCCCTTCCTTTCTTTCCTCTATTCGGCCAAAGGTGTTCAAGAATGAACGCACATTTTTTTTTGTTTTCTTTCCTCAACTCACGGCAACAAGGGGGGGGTATGGATGAGACCATTTTTTTTTCATCACCCTTCCTTTTCATTGTTTAATTCCTTTCTTTAATTTATTTTAATTATCATGCTTAATATTTTATTTTCCTTACCATACATCACTAACACAACATGTTGGTGACATGTTTCCACCCATAGCATGGCCGGCCACTACATATTAGGGAGGGGGAATTTGACATGCAAGTCCCCTTTTTCTTCCACATGCACTAATAGGTCCTCATGCATTGACCTATCACATTTTAAAATTTTCTCATATAAGTCCTATTGACTAAATTCACATGCAATCGACTAAATCGAAGCTTGAAATTTTCACACATTCATGATTACATATTCTAGATAATAAACATCACATTCAAACCTTTCGGTGACTCGGTTTAGCGGTCCCGAAACCACTTCCCGACTAGGGTCAATTTTGGGCTGTCACAACTCTCCCCCACTTAAGAAATTTTCGTCCCCGAAAATCTTACCGGTAAATAGGTTTGGATATCGTTCTTTCATCGAGCTCTCGGTTTCCCAAGTAGCTTCCTCGATCCCGTGTTCGAGCCATAACACCTTTACTTTCTGTTCGGCATCTTTAATCAAATCAACTCCGAAAATTTTACTTTCACCAAGCTCAGTCCAAAACAATGGTGTGCGGCATTTACGCCCGTACAAAGCCTCGTAAGGTGCCATCTTAATACTTGATTGAAAACTATTGTTGTAAGCGAATTCAATCAAAGGTAAATACCGTTCCCATGAACTACTAAACTCGAGGATGCAACATCTCAACATATCCTCAAGCATCTGAATTATCCGCTCGGATTGACCATCGGTTTGGGGGTGAAAAGCGGTGCTAAAATGCAGCTTGGTACCCAAAGCTTCTTGCAATTTCTCCCAAAATCGCGAGGTGAATCTCGGATCTCTATCCGACACGATAGAAATAGGTACTCCATGTAATCTCACAATCTGTGAAACATACAATTCGGCTAGTTTATCCAATGAAAAATCCGTACGCACGGGGATAAAGTGAGCCGACTTAGTCAGCCTATCAACAACAACCCAAATCGCATCCTTCTTACTTGCGGACAATGGCAGTCCGGACACAAAGTCCATTGTGACTCGGTCCCATTTCCACTCGGGTATCATGATCGGCTAAAGTAACCCTGAAGGCACTTAATGTTCCGCTTTCACTTGTTGACATATTAAACATCTCGAAACAAAGTCGGAGATGTCTCGTTTCATACCATGCCACCAAAACCGACGTTTCAAGTCGTTGCACATTTTCGTGCTCCCTGGGTGAATTGACATTCGGCTACAATGGGCTTCGTTCAGAATCATCGGAATGAGTTCCAAATTCCTTGGAACACACAAACGACTTCTAAACCTCAAACAACCATCATCATCAATCTCAAACTCCGATTCCTTGTTCGGAACACACTCAGCTCGTTTTGCAACCAATTCATCATCGACCTTCTGAGCTTCACGAATTTGATGAGTCAATAATGGTTTGGCTTTTAATTCAGCTACTAACACATTGTCAGGTAGAACAGACAAGTGTACATTCATCGCTCGCAAAGCAAACAGTGATTTCCGGTTTAAGGCGTCCGCAACCACATTAGCCTTTCCCGGGTGGTAATCAATGACAAGCTCGTAATCTTTCAACAACTCAAGCCAACGTCTTCGTCGCAGATTCAAGTCTCATTGAGTCATCAAATATTGAGACTTTTGTGATCCGAAAACACATGGCACTTCTCACCAAACAAATAATGTCGCCATATTTTCAATGCAAACACAATGGCGGCTAGTTAGAGATCATGGGTCGGATAATTTCTCTCGTGTGGCTTCAATTGTCTCGATGCATAGGCCACAACTCGACCTTCTTGCATCAATACGCAACCCAACCCAAGTAGGGATGCGTCACTATAAACGACAAACTCTTTACCCGATTTGGGTTGCACCAAAATTGGAGCTTCAGTCAAATGAGTTTTCAGTTGATCGAAGCTTTTCTGACATTTCTCCGTCCATTCGAACTTAACATCCTTTTGAAGTAGCTTCGTCATTGGTGTGGCTATCATCGAGAAACCTTTGACAAATCGTCGGTAATAACTGGCGAGCCCTAGAAAGCTCCGGACTTCGTTAACATTTCTCGGAGGCTTCCAGTTAAGTATGGCTGAAATTTTGCTCGGGTCAACTCGAATACCCGATGCGGATACCACATGACCCAAGAAGCTAACCTCTCTTAACCAGAACTCACACTTACTGAACTTAGCATATAACTGCTTATCCCGCAAAATTTGCAACACTTGCCTCAGATGCTCAGCATGTTCGGTCTCATCTCTTGAATAGACCAAGATGTCATCAATAAACACAACTACGAACCGATCCAAATACGGCCTGAAGATCCGATTCATCAAATCCATAAACACCGCAGGGGCATTAGTGAGCCCAAACGGCATCACTAAGAACTCGTAGTGACCATATCTCGTCCTGAAGGCAGTTTTGGGTATGTCCGATTCTCGAATTCGCAACTCATAATAGCCCGATCTCAGATCTAGTTTTGAGAACATTGAGGCTCCCTTCAGTTGGTCGAACAAATCATCAATACGCGGTAACGGATACTTATTCTTTATCGTCACTTTATTCAGTTGACGATAGTCAATGCACAACCTCATGGTTCCGTCCTTCTTTTTCACGAACAATACTGGTGCACCCCAAGGTGAGAAACTCGGTCGAGCGAAACCTCTATCCGTCAATTCTTGCAACTGAGCTTTCAACTCTTTTAACTCGGTTAGTGCCATACGATACGGAGTGATCGAAATAGGCGTAGTTCCAGGTACAAGCTCAATACCAAACTCTACCTCCCGAACAGGTGGCAAACCCGGTAACTCTTCAGGAAAAACATCCGGGTATTCACAGACCACCGGCACCGATTCGGGTTTCTTTTCTAACTCCTTGTCATCAAGTACATACGCGAGGTATGCTTCGCACCCTTTCCTTACATATTTCTGGGCCAACATTACTGATATTACAGCTGGCAACCCCCTTAAGTCCGCAGACTCAACTCGGATTATTTCGTTATTTGCGCACCTCAAATCGATAGTCTTGCTTTTGCAATTCACAACCGCATCATGCGCGGTTAACCAATCCAAACCAAGAATAACATCAAACTCGTCGAACGGCAAAAGCATCAAATCGGCCGGAAAACAGGATTCTCGGATTATTAGAGGGCATCTCTTACACACTTTATCAACAAGTACGCATTGGCCCAAAGGGTTTGATACTCGAATTACGAGCTCAGTAGACTCAACAGGTAGAGTCTTACTGGTTGCTAAGGTTTCGCATACATATGAATGAGTAGAACCAGGGTCAATCAATGCAATCACATTAGTATCAAAGAGAGTGAAGGTACCAGTGGTGACGTCGGGGGAGGATGCCTCCTATCGTGCGCGAATGGCATATGCTCTAGCAGGAGCACGGTTCTCGGCGCGATCGGCCGTATCAGAAGCCCCCCTCTGACTACCACCCCTGCCTCCAAAAATTCTCGGTGGTCTACCTCTAGATGTCACTCCACTAGGTCTTGCACCTTGAATCTTATTCTTCTCATCCAGCTCCGTGCAATCTCTAATGAGGTGGTCCTTCGAACCGCATCCGTAACAGGCCCTGTTAGTAGACTTGCCCCAACATTCACCTAGGTGTCGTCTTCCATATTGGGGACATTCAGGTTTCTCGTGACGATTATTGCCCACACTAGCTACCGAAGTAGCTCGGGAGCCCATCGATGGTCTTGCCCTGATGGAAATTCCCGCAGTCGCCCTCGACTTATTAATGTCCTCCCTGAACTTCTTTACAGCTGAGAACGGAGCTTTACCCGTCGATCTTTTACGATAATCTCTAGCTTCAAATTCAGCCTTCCTCTTCTCCTTTCCAAGTTCTTCCGCCTTGCAGGCTCGTTCGACTATTGTTACGAATTCCTTTATTTCCAAATACCCATTAGTAGCTTTAAATCTTCATTCAATCCTTCCTCGAATCTTTTGCACATAGCAACCTCATCAGCTACACACTCCCGGGCATACCTACTGAGTCTTACGAATTCATGTTCGTATTCAGATACAGTCATACGGCCTTGCTTGAGTTCCAAGAACTCCTTACGCTTCTGATCAATGAACCGTTGGCTAATAAATTTCTTCCGGAATTCCATTTGAAAGAAGTCCCAAGTTACTCGCTCGTTCGGGACTATGGAAATCAAGGTCCTCCACCAATAGTAGGCTGAGTCTCGCAAAAAGATACAGCACATTTTAGACATTCGTCGGGTGTGCATGACAATTCATCGAACACCCGAATGGTGTTATCTAGCCAGAACTCGGCCCTTTCGGCATCATCAGTTACTATGGCCTTGAACTCCTCGGCCCCACGCTTCCTAATCAAGTCTACAGGTGGCTTACTCAGTCTCACAGGATCAGCGACTGATGGCATTACAGGCTCTTGGGGTGGATTATTCAAATTCGGGAATTGTTGGACAGCCGGGTTGGTTCGGGCATATTACGCGACCCACTCATTCATCATGGTAAAGAAGGCTTGTTTAGCCCCTCACCTTGATTATTCGCAGATGACTGAGGTTCAACAGCGGCGTCCCTTGTGCAGGAGCAGCCGCTACGCTCTCAACGTCATCCGCTAGGGTTCTTTCTTCACCGGGGTCCATTTACTAATCAAAACAAAAACATTTCAACCGTCGGAAGTCATCACACATTTAAACATTAACATTCGGCATGTATAGCTAGACTCATACGCGCTATGGTAGTCCTAGAACCGACTAAACCATAGCTCTGATACCAATCAAATGTAACACCCCGAACCCGAAACCGACACCGGAGTCGAACACGAGGTGTTAACTGGCTTTAACCCCTTATAAAATTTATTTTCCAGACACAGCCCAATCTGTGTACCAGTCGTTTTAAAAATCATATCTTGAGTTTCGTAACTCGAAAATCAGTTCGTGATTTTTTCCCAGAAACTAGACTCATGTGACCATCTATGTATTTTTTTCTAGAATTTTGGTCGGGCCAATTGGTACAGTTATTAGTCGAAGTCTCCCATGTTGCAGGGGTCGACTACACTGACCTTTGCCCATTACGAATTGGATATCTCCCTGCACGGGGCTTCAATACTGATGACGTTTGTTTCTATGAAAACTAGACTCAGAGAGGAATCTGTACATATATGGTAAGACCCCTAATTATCTCTGGTTAATTTATTATGAATTTCCAAAGTCGGAGCAGGGAATCCAGAAACCGTTCTGGCCCTGTCCCACAAAAATCTGATTATCTCTTAATATACTGCCCATATGATCTTTTCGTTACTTCCTCATGAAAGCAGACTCATCGAGCTTCGATTACATAATTTATTCATCAATTAATTCCACTCCTACTATTTTTAGTGATTTTTCAATCTCATGACACTGCTGCTGCCAGCATCTGTTACGAAAGTAACTAGGTCCATTTCATGCCTACCCTTGATCCAACTCAATCGAACATTCGTGCCATTTTCGCATGGCTTAAAGTTTACATGCCAATATTCAAACACAACGTACTAGCTTATACATGCCAAAATGTTCTTCTAAGCCAACTAAGAAGAAAGTACCAAAACTTGCTATCCGGTGTGATGACTTCGATGACGGCCCGACCACGCAAAAATAGATGAGTCCAAGCAACCTATAATGGGTGACAAGGAAACACCGAGTGAGTTTATAACTCAGTAAGTCATAAGCTATGCACTACCATCCATCAATAACATTATCACAAGAGAAAACAAAAAGGAACGAGGCTAATTACTCCATCCATTCCGAACCATACCATAGTTCCTCCAACCTATCAATTCAATTTCATATCAATTCATGCATTCACATTCCATATACTCATCAATAGGACATTGAAGCATTTTCATAAATCAATTTATTTTCGTTACAATCAAACGACTAAACGGCCTTTCACCCATCCTACGATAAATTTTATGTACGTGACTTCAAGTATATTTGTCACATAGGTTCAAACTTACCGAGCTCAACACCAAGTATAAGCATAGCACCTATTAGCCATGTACTCAAGACACTTACCCGATCCGCTGTCCGCGATCGACTCAATAGTGTCGCACACATAGTGTCCATAATGATTCACGAATGTATATCGAGTCCGCACACTCAGTGCTATATAATCAACTCGCACACTTAGTGCTACATAATCAAATCGCACACTTAGTGCTACATAGTCAAACTCGCACACTTAGTGCCGCATGGTCAATTCGCACACTTAGTGCATCATATTCATTTCGCACACTTAGTGCAACATAGTCAAATCGCACACTTAGTGCTGTACAATTTAATCCCGCGAACTTAGCGCCAATCTCATGGTCATAAATGGTTATCCCGCACGTTTAGTGCCGAGATCAACAACTCAGTACATCTTACCTCTTTTCTTTCATTCAACAATTTCATCATCACATACGTACATGCACATATATATATATAGTATATTTATTCATTCCATTCAGCATCAATACATAAACATATGACCATTGAAATAATACCAACTACATGCTTAATGACTTACCTCGTGTTGGGTAAGACGGTTCCAACTCGACTACTCGATAACCTTTTCTTTGCCTTTGCTCGATTCACCTCCTTTAACTCCTTGAGCCAAATCAATAATTTAAAATAGTCATTAATCGACTATTCAAGTATTACTTTCAGAATAATATATATATTGATTTGACTTTCACACACATAGCTTATAGTAAGCTTTATAATAGTCAATAAATAACTCATTGGCAAATTTTCATTAATGTTACAACAAAATCACATATTCACTACGAGCTGTTTTCCCGAGCAGTAGTCGCTAAATTGTTTATAACTGGAGCTACAAAACTCCAAATCACTAGCCGTTAATTTTCCCTGAATATAGACTCGTATATCTTCCATCCATAAAATTTCCAGAATTTTTGCTTGGCCAATCAATACCAGATTTTCTTAAAGTTTCCCCTGTTTCACTGTTTGACTATTCTGACCACTCTTCACTACGAATCAAATTTCTCATTTTACAGAATTCAAAATGTGTTGTATTTGATCTCATTTGAAACTAGACTCATTAAGGAGTCTAATCATATAAATTTTATCTTATAATCATTTTGTACAATTTATAATGATTTTCTAAAAACAGAACAGGGAATCTAGTAGTCATTTTGACTCAGCCCCACAATACTTCAAATATCTCAAGATCGGTAACTCTTTGTTTTCATAGTTCTTTTGTAAGAAAATAGACTCTTCAAGCTTTAATGGCATAATTCACTCAGCTTCTAATTCAACTCCTACAAATTATGGCGATTTTCCAAAATCACCTTACTGCTGCTGTCCCCAAACAGATTATTACCGAATCAAATACTAACATTAGCATTGCACCTTAATAGCTAGCTTGCCAAGCCTTAATTTAACATATTTTCATTCAATTTGGTCTAATAACGCATAAATGGGTAAATTACATTTTACCCCTAATATTTCGCACTTTCACAATTTAGTCTTTATTCCACAAAACACAAAATACACAAAGTTGGTCACACTCCTTAAGGGCCGAATCTTCCTAGTGCCCATATAAGTCCATACATCTCATTTATTTCACCTTTGAGTCCTTCAAAAATTTGTTTTTGTAATTTAGCCCTAACTACTCAAAATCACCAAAAACTTCAACACAAAACATATTAATCTTTAACATATCTTTCACTTTTCATCAACAACTATCGAAAAGCTCAAGCACTCATCAATGGCAAAACACAAAATCATCATCAATCCACAAAATTGAACCATGGGTTTTTAGAACTCAAGTCAACTACTAAAACATGGATGCATCTCAAGAACAACATCAAACATACCTTAGTCTAGCAACCACCATGCCGATTTTCTCAAGCTCTTCCCCTTCCTTTCTTTCCTCTATTCGGCCAAAGGTGTTCAAGAATGAACACACATTTTTTTTTGTTTTCTTTCCTCAACTCACGGCAACAAGGGGGGGGGGGTATGGATGAGACCATTTTTTTTTCATCACCCTTCCTTTTCATTGTTTAATTCCTTTCTTTAATTTATTTTAATTATCATGCTTAATATTTTATTTTCCTTACCATACATCACTAACACAACATGTTGGTGACATGTTTCCACCCATAGCATGGCCGGCCACTACATATTAGGGAGGGGGAATTTGACATGCAAGTCCCCTTTTTCTTCCACATGCACTAATAGGTCCTCATGCATTGACCTATCACATTTTAAAATTTTCTCATATAAGTCCTATTGACTAAATTCACATGCAATTGACTAAATCGAAGCTTGAAATTTTCACACATTCATGATTACATATTCTAGATAATAACATCACATTCAAACCTTTCGGTGACTCGGTTTAGCGGTCCCGAAACCACTTCCCGACTAGGGTCAATTTTGGGCTGTCACACTGTGCGACCGGCTCACCTGTGAGGGATGGACCACCGTTGCAAGAGGTCGTGGACAAGGTCACAGTGGTAATGGCCGTGGATGTGGGCACCGGCAGGGGTATTGTAACATGGATGCTCGTCAGCCAGCTTTGTTTGCTGCTCGTCGCCCGAGAGGGTGACGCACCTGATGTCATAACTGGTACGTTTTTTATATATGGTGTACCTATACTGCTCTGATTGATGTGGGATCAACCCATTCATATGTGGCATATAACATTTCTGGGCACTGGGTGTGCACTTCGAGAGACGGTTGTGGGTGTCTATGATAAGTCCTTTGAGG